>NW_011480469.1:7470-44295 GCF_000754665.1 Bison bison bison
AGGAAGAAAAATCAAATCAATAAAATAAAATTAGAGAAAAAAAAAAAAAAGAGGAGGGGGGATAGAAGTCATTTGCATGACCATCTTTGGAAGATACAGACTGCCACTTCAACTAGCTACTAATACAACATCCATAAATATACCATTGTATCAGGAAATAGCCACAGTGCATTGTACTAAGATCGAGAATCTTAGGTCTTCACAACTAGCTCTGTTTAATCTCTTTAAATGTTAGGAGACTCTGAAAACATGGAATATTACAGCAAAATGAAAACTGCTTATTTAGCAACTACTCTGTGCTAGATTCTTTTGAAATTATTTATGCTAATTTATTTAATCCTAATGACAGTCCCATGAGAAAATTCTTTTATTATTCCTATTTTAGGCATGCATGCATGCTAAGTTGCTTCAGTCATGCCTGACTCTTTGGACTATGGACTTCTTGGACCCTGAGGCTCCTCTCTTCATGGGATTCTCCAGGCAAGAATACTGGAGTGGGTTGCCATGCCCTCCTCCAGGGGACCTTCCCAGCCCAGGAGTTGAACCCATGTCTCTTATATCTCCTGCATTGTCAGGTGGGTTCTTTACCACTAGCGCCACCTGGGAAGCCCATTTTAAGTATAGGAAACCAAAATAAAAAGGGACCAGAGAATTTTCCCAGGGTTGCATAATCAGTAAGTGACAAAGCTGGAATTTTTCAGTGTGTTCACAAGGATTATATATCACTGTAGAATGAAAGGTCAAGTCATCATCATTATTTTATAACTATCTGATGCATAATTTTCTTTAAAAATTGAACACACTTTCATTATATGATATATGATATTTTCAATGCGCAGAAGAGTTCAGGAAACCACACAACTTAGATACATAAAGAACTAGTATATACATCTTGTTTAGTAAATGTCTGACATGTCAGGAGCTCATTGTTATTCTTACAAATAGCTCCTTTGTTTATATAAAAATTATGGTCCTTGACTTGTCATCTGCATATACTGTGGCCTTAAACAGCATGCATCAATAACATCACAGTATCTGTAGGTGGCACAGCTGGTTGGATTCTTTGTTCAGGGGCTGAAATCAAGGTGTTGGTCGAGGCTACAACTGCTTGATTTTAAACTTTGAGAAGTATGCTTTGCTCATAATCATACAGATGCTTGTTGTTGTTTTTGTTCAGTCGCTAAGCTGTGTCCTATCTTGTAAATATTCAGTACTGGAACTAATTCAGTGAGCAAAGTGAAGGAAATCATTCCTTAGGCAGTTCTAAGAAACAAAAAAACAAAGAGAAACCCAGATCTGAGTAGGTATATGGGAGACAAAGAAATTATGCTAAAGAAATGAAACATCCTCAACTTAAGCACACCAAATGTTTATTTTTTAGATTTTTTTAATGTGGACTATTTTTAAAGTTTTTATTGATTTTGCTACAATACTGTCTCTGTTTTATGTTTTATGTTTTTGACCACGAGGCATGTGGGATCTTAGCTCCCCAGCGATTGAACCTGCACCATCTGCATTGGAAGGTGAAGTCTTAAGCACTGGACCACCAGGGAAGTCCTACACCAAGTGTTTATAAATGTGGTGCCTTGCCAAGTTAAAGGAGATACACTTTTACACAACATTGGGTTTTTTTGTAGTCTATATGTAGGAGAAGCTAAATGTATATTACCGTTCAACCAGGAACAGCCCTAGTTATCCTTGAGTAATTGTTAGTAGCACACCTTTTCACTCATAAGTGCCCCAGTTGGACAATAAATTACATGGTCACTGTACCAGTTGGGTTTCTCAGGTGGTGCTAGTTGTAAAGAACATTCCTGCCAATGCAGGAGACATAAGAGATGCAGGTTTGATCCCTGGGTTGGGAAGATCCCCTGGAAGAGAAAATAGCAACCCACTCCAGTATTCTTGCCTGGAGAATTGCATGGACAGAGGAGACTGGCAGGCTACAGTCCATGGGGTCGCAAAGAGTTGGACACAACTGAAGCGACTTAGCATGCACATATACCTAGCTTTAGTTGATGGAATTACCATTCTTTCAGTCACCCAGAAGCCTGGATTTTATCTTCTGTTCTCTTGACTTTCATTCATTCAATAAGCATCTACTTGCAGCCTAGAATATGCCATTCTTTGTCCTTGGGACTAAGGACATAAAGATAAATGGCACTCAGTTTCTGTTCTCAACAAATTTCTACTTGCAGGAGAAACAGTCATGTAAGTATATTATTAAAAAGAATACATTAACAGTGAAGTAGTAGAAATACATATTTTATAGGGGAATAGATATCAAGGACATCTCAAAAGAGAGGAATCTTGAATTGAGGCATAAAGGATCACAGAGCCAGATGAGCAGAGGAAAAGCCTTGGAATATCAGCAGGAACAGAGAGAGTAACACAGGCAAAGACCCAGAGATTATGGTAATTTTCTATTGCCTCAGGAAATTACCACAAGCCTAGTGGCCTTACAAGATGTAGATTAATTACATAACAATTTCTGTAGGTGGCAAGTCTGGGCACAGATGGTTGGACTGTTTGCTCAGGGGCTGAAATCAATGTGTTGGTCAAGCTTATAGTTCTATCTGAAACTTGAGTTCTTCTTCCGAGTTCACAGGTTGTTGGCAGAATTTACCTCCTTGCAGCTGAAAGACGGTGGTCCCCGTTTCCTTCCAGCTCCTGGCCGGAGACCAGTTTCGACAACTAGCAGCCACCCTTAATTTCTTGCCACAGGGTACTTCACAGCCAAAACGTGGCTTTCTTCCAGGCTAGAAAGTGTCTCTCACTTTTTGGTTTGTGATCTATTGGAGAAAATTCCTTACTTTGAAAGGGCTCCTGTGATTAAATAACTTACTAGATAATCTCCCTATTTTGAGGTCAACAGACTTGAGACCTTAATTACAACCACAAAATCCCTTCATAGCAGGAACTAGATTAGTGTTTGATTAAACACCTGGGAGAAGGTGAGTGTATTTCCAGGCCCAGGGATTAGGGTGGGGATGGGGAATTAAGAGTTCTGGGTACCATGGAGAAGTAGCATGGCCTGTTTGTAAGGTGAAATCACAAGGCTCATCATTGTGGGAGAAGGCGATGGCACCCCACTCCAGTACTCTTGCCTGGAAAATCCCATGGATGGAGGAGCCTGGTAGGCTGCAGTCCATGGGGTTGCTAAGAGTCAGACACTACTGAGCGACTCCACTTTCACTTTTCACTTTCATGCATTGGAGAAGGAAATGGCAACCCACTCCAGTGTTCTTGCCTGGGGAATCCCAGGGACGGGGGAGCCTGGTGGGCTGACATCTATGAGGTCTCACAGAGTTGGACACGACTGAAACGACTTAGCAGCAGCATTTCAGACTTCATCAGTGCTTGTCCAAATGTTGTCCATAGCCCTCTTGTTTAAGAATCACCTGCTGTGCTGGTTGAAAAATACAGACTAGAATTTTAAATGTATATTTATTTATATAATAAAGATTCAAGGTCACAGAATTAATTATAATCTCCAACTGCTGGCATGCTATCATTTGTAATTTACAAGGCTCCTCTTTTGTTTTATATTGATTCTTCCTCTTTCTTCCATTTTCTTTCAAACTCCCAAGCTGTACAAGCATCGTGACTCTCGTATGGTTAATATCATCCTGCTAATCTACCTCCTGTGTGGTCCTTAAGTATACACATCTCCTTGAAAAATATGCAATGTTGTTGTGTGTGTATGTTTTATTGGGTTTCTCATATATGGCGTACTATCAATCTCCTTCTCGTTCTCTTTCCTCCAGTAGTCACATTTACTTAGTGACTGCTGCAGAGAGTTCTGTCCTATTTTGAATCACAATTTGCTCATCAATTCCCCTGGGATGGAGACCTGGATGGCCTCCAACTTCATGTCAACACATCCTTCATCCTCTTAGGGAGCTGTGTGAAAATTTCTCAGGGCTACACATCCAGGAATGGAATTGCTGTATTATTGGGTTAACACATACTTAATTTCATTAAGTGCTATCAGATTTGTCTCCAGAAATCTTGCTCTGATTAAACCTTTCATCAGAAATGCTTGAAGGCTTTTGTTTCCCTATATATCTCCCTATAGTAGGGATTTAAAAAAAAATTTTTTTCTTTTGCCATTGTAGTAGAGTTAAGAAGTTCTCTTGTTAGTTGAAGTATATTTATCTGATTACGAGTGAGGCCGAATATTTTTTTCATGTTCTTTGTTCAGTATTTGGGGTATTTGTTTTTCTTGCTGTTTTACAAGGAATCGTTGTATATACTAGCTTTTAAATCATGGCCAATTTAAGAGATTGTGAATATCTTATTCTGTTACCTATCTGTTAATACTGGTGTTGCTATTCTTTTTTGAATAGAGTCTATACTTGTGATATTGTTAAATTCCTTATTATTTGTATTATGTTTACTTATGGTCAGTTATTATATGTGTAACTTCCTCTGTTCCTTTATTTCACATTTAGTCCAAGGATTCATTTGGAGTAATATATGGTGTAGAAGACAGGAATCAGACTTTATCTTGGTCCCGTGCTGTGAACTAATTATTCCTTATCATTTACTGAATCATTTCTCATTTCTGAAACTTATGTAACACCATCTTTATCAAGTTGTCATATGTAAAAAGCCTGAATCTGAGCTTTCTGTTTTGTTCAGTGGGCCTATTTGACAATTGCCAAAACCACTGTTCTTTTTAAGTTTTATAGTTTTATAGCATGTCAATATCTAATAGAGAAAGTTTCTTTTTTGGTGTTCTTTTTCCTAAAAATTTTCTTGAAACGTTGTTCATATGCATCTTAGAATCAGTTTTAAGTTTCAAAAATAAACATACAAATCCTGCTCATATTTGATTGTATTGCTCATATGCAATAATTAAGGAAATCCTTTATTAGAGATTTTTAAATTTTACAATAGAGATCTTATAAATAATTTAGGTTTATCCATAGACATTTTTGGTCATTGTTCTTTTAAATTTTAGTTTCTTGCTCCTGTGCCTTGCATCTTGTTTCCTACTGTGAATTTTTGTTATAAATAAATGTTCATGATTTTTCTCTAGTTATCCAGTAACATTGCTAAACTCTCTTGTATATTCTCATTGTAAAAATCCGTATGTTCAGAAGAGCAATTAAGACTGTCAGAAAATAAACACCAAAGGAGAGAAAATGTATTGCACTCATTACACAATGACTTGGATAACAGAAGCCTTTGATAAAGAAAAGAGAAAATGTATCACAAATTACAAAAATTTTGCTAAAACTTGTTACAGAAATGTAATTTTTTCAATATTATTACTTTAGATGTCATTATAAAATAAGAATATGTTCCTATAACAGAATTCTATAGCATATTGTGTGTTTACTTTTTATGCTGTTACTTCAAAAAATATGTAATACCATCTATACTTCTGCTTTTTCATTTATAATGTGAACATTTCATTTTATTGATTTTTTAAAAAATATGGTTTTTAAGTGTTTAACCATTTTCTTTTTACTGTTTCGTTTACTGCATTATATATACACAGACACAGAAGAGTGAACAAATCATTATTCTACAGTTTGACAAATGTTCACAAAGTGAAAACACTAGTATGTACAGCTCCAGACTAAGAAACACACAGAAACAGCATAATTTTGAATGTTTAAATTGCTTCCAATCTCCCCACACATAAAACTTTATTTACAATTCTGATTTTATTTCCTCTGGAAAGAGTCCTAGAAATTGAATTACTGGTTAAATAAAAGGAGAATTTTTAAAGTTCTCTATACTTATTGGTAAATGCCTGTTGGGAAAGATAAAGTCATTTCATAGATCCAATAAAGGAATCCATGCAAGACCATCTGTTTCAGTGTAGAAGACTGTAGCTTTGTTAATATTTTTCAATTTTATGGGGTAAAAAAAAGCTCATTATTGTTTCAGTTGTTTTTTACTTAAAAACAGTGTACTTTTTGACATTTCTTACTTGCATATTATCTCTCCTCTGGTCATTTTTTTTCTTACTGGACTGTTACTGATTTTTTTAATTTTAAAAGTTTGAAATTTATGAACATTAGCTTAAAGTAATATTTGTTACAAGTAGTTTCTACTGCTGACTATTTCTTTTCAATTTCTACATGTTTTTAGTTTATTTAAAAATTTTTTAAAGATATACATGCAAATAATTTAGGGGTAAGTAGTTCTAGAAAGCTTTATCATTCTATCATCTCATCTGTTTTCCTATCAACAATTTATCCAACTATCTATATCCCTATCATAAATGTCTGTCTATAGTTCAGTCTCCCACTATAAATGTCTTTATTCTAAGAGGGATTAAAATTTGTTTTCACTCTTTCTTTTGGCAGTTGTATTGATATCTCTACTTCCATTTCTTGAATTTTTAAGCATCAGTCACTACCTTTTGACTCTTTATTATGAAAGATGAACAGTCTAATTCCTCCCCAAACACTCTTTAAATGGCATACATTTCTTCCTAATAGTTATTTTTTTTAAATAAATATTCTATCAATTGGGAGCTTCCCAGGTGGTAGAAATGGTAAAGAATCTGCCTGCCAGTGCAGAAGATGAGGGTTCAGTTCCTGGGTTGGGAAGATTCCCATGTGCCCCAAAGAGTCAGACATGACTGAGCATGCACATGTCACAAATCCTATCAATTTAATCTACTGGAAGTTATTAGCTCAGAGCCTCTGAGCAGCTGCAGTCTGACATGCTGTTCCCTGGGCGTGCCGTGCAGATAGGATCCTCACAGATCTGCTTCTCACCTCATTCATACTTTAAGCCCTTCTCTGGACTCTGTGCTTTATGCTTTCTTTGCTTAATCCCTTGCTTTGACTGAAAACCACTTGAACTAGTGCATATCTGAAAGTATCTTCATTCTCCACACACTTTAGTGATCGGCTGGCTGTATGAAGAATTCTTATAGTCCAGATATTGACACACAACTCATTTCCTGGACTCAGCTCACAGAATTCTGGCTACCAGTTTACACCCTCCCATCCAGAGTTTAGAAAATTTTATTCTGTGACATCTTGACCAGCCCCAAAAGAAAACTAATGATGTTGACATCATGGACTCCCTAACAAAATGGAAGAAACTTCCCAGATAATAATCCTGAAGCTGACACATTCTAGTTGGAATTGTCCTCAGAATTTGGAAAGCATTGTTCCATTTTCTTCTAGCTATAAAGGTTATTGTTGAGAGTCTGCTTTCATTCCAATTTTTTTATCCTTTGAATATAATCTGATTTTTATTTTCTTTCTGGAAGATTTTAGGATTTTTCTCTTAGTCTCAGCATATCTGAAATTTCATGTTGTTATATCTTGGTGTGTTTCCATCTTATCCATTTGTAATAAGAACTCAATGTACTCTTTCATAACACAGACTTGTCCTTTAGTTAGGAAAAATGTTCTTGAAATATTTTTACTTGCTTTTTGTCCCTCTATTTTCCTGTGTTCTCTCTTTAATATTTATTAAGTAGCAAATATTCTGATTTTCTTATGTTTCCCCTGTTATATTCCATTTTAAAATCTTTTTCCTCTACATTCTGAAAGATTTCCTCATCATTCTTTATTTTTAAGTTGCTATTGCATTTATAATTTCCTTTTGGGAGGGTGATCCTTTTCTTAAAGTAAAATTTTAGAATTTTATCCCATTGATGCTTCTCAGATGCTGCATCAGTCTTTTATCCCTCTGAGAATGTTATTGTTTTTTTTTTTTTTTTAAGCTTTTATATCCTTGAATCTTTTGTATTGTTTCTAAGTAGATTTTTTAAATATATATTTCATATTGGGGTTTTCTCTAGTTTTTTTTGGCTGTGTGCTAATGTGCAAGAGAAACTAAATCACTGATACAGTCTTTCTGGGCACACAGCTGCCAATTGTGGGCTTCACTGTAGGGTAATGATGCCCTGGGCAGTCTTTGTTGCTGTTAATGTTATTTCCCTGTGGGTGGAAGGCATTACGTAGGTAATTTTTGATTTCTATTGGGCTGTTCAATATTCCACCCAAAAGAATCCTCTACTTTTCCCACCCACAAGGTTAGATCTGGCCACCAAAATTCTGTGAGCAGAGTCTAAATGAGGAGCAAAGGGAGAGATTTCTTAACATTCAATTGTATACTTCCCTAATCTCCCTATTTTCAGCATAATAATTCTGCCTACAATTATACCTGGTGTCCTCCAACATAGAAAACATCTCTTTTGCTCTTTCAGAGAATATGCCTCTCACTTTCTGCCAGGTTGAAAAAAGGGAAGTCTCCCATCTGCTTTTCATCGGTGCAGGGATTAGTGGGTGGTAAAGAATCCACTTACAATGCAGGAGACCTGGATTTGATCCCTGCGTTGGGAAGATCCCCTGGAGAAGGGAATGGCTATCCACTCCAGTATTCTTGCCTGGAGAACACCATGGACAGAGGAGCCTGGCAGGCTACAGTCCATGGGATTGCAAAGAGTGAGACACAACTAAGTCACTAAGCGTAGCATACAACTGCTTTTTAAACAGAACTTCTCCTCCTTCTTAGCTTCTGTGGACAAAGAATGTCACTCACCACTTCAGTAAACAAAGGATGTTGTGGCCAGGCCAGGCCATCACGTCATCAGCCACTGCTACCACTGCCTCTACTGCATACCCTCAGGGGATTCAGAATGGAGAACACAGGATATTGGCCCTAGATAGTCAAGGTACATATCAAAGGAATGATTTCAGTGAGGCCAGACTCTTGTGTCTTCCCAAACAAAGGAAAGTGCTAAATACTTTAAGATGTCTAGTTCTTCTTTAACTAAAAATAGTCTTTTGATGTTCCGCTTACCTTACAGTTCTTGCCAAAACTCCTATATATCTTTTATCTTGGTCTCCCTTACCTCTTTGGAGCAGTACCTCAGAACAATCTAAGAGCTGTCTCCTGCACTTAAGACCTCAGTATGCCCTCCAAATAAAACATAATTCTCAATCTTTAAGTTGTGCATTTCTTAGTATCTTTGATTTTTTATTAAAAAAATTTGGCTACACCATGCAGCATTTGGGATCTTAGTTTCCCAATCAAGGGTTGAACTTTCTCCCCCTGCATTGGAAGAACAGAGTCCTAACCACTTGACTACCAGGGAAGTCCCTAGGTTGTGCATTTTTGTTCGGTTGACAGGTGTCAACTCAAGCCTCCCTTCCACTTCAAGAGGTGCCTGTTACCACTAACTCCAGAATTTTTGGAGTCTGCAGTACACACCAAGTTGCTTCTCAGCTTTCCTTGCTGCTGACTTAGAATTCTACCTTCTCTGTTTGCTAAGCCAGTCATCACTCATCCTTTTCCTTCTTAGCTTCCAAGTCCTGTTGCATCGTCTTCGCTTCTCTTCTCTTTGACCTTGTGAGTTTACCATTCCTGTTCCTTTAGCAATTTATGTCATTTGAGTGGATATTGGAAAGAAACAAGCAAATGTTTCAGTTCACTCTCTCGTTCATAACAACTTAATGTTGGCTTTGGAAAAAGAAATAATTCATCTTTTACAAAGTGGTATTTTAAAACCTTTTACTTGACAGTTCTTTTATATGTTCTCATATTTAGAAGTGTTTCTATACTCCAAAAATCAATTACATATTCATTCATGTTTTCCTCATTTATGTTCAGTTTTAACATTCACCTGGATTCATTTGTATGTACATGTTCTTTAAATAGTTAACCATTTTTCCTTTCTATTTTTTAAGTAATTCATTACTAGGCTGTTTGAATATCTTTTGTTTATTTTCATACAATTCCTTTAATATCTAGGAATGTTCTTTGTATTTCATGGATGTGTTGGTTTTCTATCGTGGTTATACCACAGTACTGCATCATAGAGATATCTGAAAGCTTTCTATAGAAAAAAAAAAAAAGTAAAACTTTGTGATTCTTTTTTCTGGGAAAAGATTATGATAATCAGGTGCCAAATATGTTTAAATTTTGTTTTTAAAATACAAAGTAAGAGACTTCCCTGCTGGTCCAGTTATTAAGACTGTGCTGTCAAAGCAGGGATTGCAGGTTAAATCCCTGGTTGGGAAATTAAGATCACACATGCCATGGGGCCAAAAGATAAAAAAAAAAATACAAAGTAAATTTTTACTTTATAATCTAGCAAATCTGAAACTAGCTACATTTCTAAAATGCAATTTTTAAATTTAAATTTAATGAACATCTCTGCAGGTATGCTATTGAAGGGAAGAACAGTGAGTTCAAAATAATCAAAAGAAACCTTGCTGTTTAATTATCTTAAAATGCATTTAACCTGCATGGTTACATTTTCACTGGCTTTAATTCCCCTTGAAGTTTTTGTTTACTTTGTTTCTACATTAACCTTGAGTGAAATATTTTTCTGCTCTATAGCAGAAGATATCTCCAATGTTAGCATTTACATCAAAAGCTGTGGTGGGGGTTTAGGGAAAGAGTAAGGAGGGTGGTGTTATGGACTAAATTGCGTCTTCGGCAGCATTCACATATTGAAGGTCCAACCCCCATGTGACTAGTGGTGATAAAGGCTTTAAAGAGGTAATGAAGTCTCAAAGAGGTTGTTAAGGCCCTAATCCAATAGACTGGTGTATAAAAAGAAGAGACACGAAGGATGAATACATGTAGGCTGAAGGCCAATGGGGACACAATGAGAAGGCTGCTGTCTGCATACCAAAGGGAGAAGCCTTGGGAGAAACCAACTCTACCAGGAAATTTGTCTTAGACTCTGATCTCCAAAGCAGTGAAAAAATATATTTCTGCTGTTTAAGCAATCCAGTGTGTGATATTTTGTTATGGTAGCCTCTGCTAATACAGGTAAATGAGGTAAAAGATCTTCATGTTTGCTCCTTCAAGCTCACTCGACACATCTAGAAACACTGTATTTCTCTTTATTACTGTATCACTGTATTTCTCTTTTTAAAAAAAAAATCCTGATTGCAATCTACTAAACTCATTTCATGACCCATTAGTAGACCACAATATAAGTTTCATAAAACACAGATTAGTTCTACTGGGTCAACTCCAGGCTACAAGAAAGACAGAAGGGATGACAGGCCGCGTTTGGTGACTGTAATGCATGCTTCTAGAGAGGTCAGAGTTCTTACTAGGTCACCCATATGGATGGAAGAGGCAGCTTAAGCACACTTCTTGTTGCCTAACACAAGAATGTTACTTTATCCCCATGCCAAAATATTGTTTTTGGTCATACCTTGAAATGAAGTAAGGCACTCAATTTTCTCTAGCTCAGCTCAGTTTATCAATAGGTAAACTGAAGATAGCCTTGAGTTTAATAACAAATTTTGTTTGTTTAAAATGAGTTACATGTGGAAAATATCGAAAAAACAATATTTTTCTCTTGTCAAAACATAAAGAAGGAAGATATCATAACAATAAAAACAATTAGAAAATTAAAAAATTGTATGAGTTGGTAATTAGATGTCTTCTTACCAATAAAGTGTTCCATCCCTTGATCTTAACTTTTTTATCAAAGGAAGGTCAATTGCATGTATCATGTGATTTTAAAAAACTGAACACCATTAGGTTGTGGTCCGTTAAGTGGACTGCATCAAACTAATTGCTTTTTTTTTTTTTTTTTAGTATGAAGGCTTACTGTTTTGATTTTTTATTATAAAATAATAGAAACAGGATAAAATTTAAAAAACTATAGGAAGTTATTTTTTCTGTTTCTAAAATTCCACTTCTCAAAGATAAGGACTGCTATCTTTTGTTTTTATCCTGGGAGAAAACAGGGGGAGAGATAGAAGGAAGAAAGAGATGAGAGTAAAGCCAGAGGGATGTCAGTCAGCATGAACTCTGAGCCCTGGCTCCTAACGCACCACCATTCAGACGCTCCTGATCCGATGTACTGACATCATATGGCTGGGTTCTGTGAATGCCAGTGAATGGATTTTGTTTCTCTCAGGAACTGGAACAGGAGGGTGTGAGGCATGGTTGTGAGATAAGAGACAGTCAGTCATATGGCCCAATTGATGTCCAGGCTATGAGGCTACATCTTCCCCATATGTTGCAAATATTGTCCCATATTTTCATTTGATTTAGTCATTTCAATGTATTTTTAAAAAATTTTATTGGAGTATAGTCGATTTACAATGTTGGGTTAGTTTCAGTAGTACAGCAAAGTGAATCAGTTATATATGTACATATATTCATTCTTCTGTACATTCTTTTCCCATATAGGTTACTACAGAATATTGAGTAGAGTTCCCTGTGCTATACCGTAGCTCCTTACTGGTTATCTATTTTAAACATAGTAGTGTGTATATGTCAATCCCAATCTCCTAATTTATCCCTTTCCCTTTTTCCCTTTGCTAATCATAAGTTTGTTTTCTACATCTGTGACTCTATCTCTGTTTTGTTAATAAGTTCATTTGTATTATTTTTTAGAGTAAATTTATGAGATATTATATAATTTTTGTCTTTTTCTGACTTACTTCATTCAGTATGATCATTTTTATGTTCATCCATGTTGCTGCAAATGGCATTCTTTTATATGTTCTATGTATTTTTTAATATCAATCTGTTGATTTTTCATTTGCCTTAGGTGTGACTGCTTGTGCCTTGTATCTCTTCCTTTGGAGGCTCCCCAGCTATTTTAGGCCAGTTACTTCTCCCCTTGGGACCTGTGTTTCCTCAACTGTGAAATGAAGAGTTTGGATAAAATGAAAGAAAGAAAGTGAAGTCACTCAGTTGTGTCCCAGTCTGCGATCCCATGGACTGTAGCCCACCAGCCTCCTCCATCCATGGGATTCTTCAGGCAGGAAGACTGGAGTGGGGTTCCATGTCCTTCTCCAGGGAATCTTCCTGACCCAGGGATCAAACCCAGGTCTCCCACATTGCAGGCAGACACTTTACCCTCTGAGCCACCAGGGAAGCAAGAGATCCTCTAAATCCTCATCTCTAGAAATCTCTGATGTCTCTCTGTCATATCTATAAATATATGTCTCATTCATTGACAGTGGAATTTTTATTTAATTTCTTCATAGTCTCCATAATGTCTAATACTTCAATTTAGTAGGATAGACATTTACTACATTTTCACATACGTAATGTGATCCTTGCACAATATGTCAGCTAAATAATAATTTGCTAAATAATTAAAGAGTCAAAGTCTTCCTATAAAGTAATAACTTTTAGAGTCTACACCTTGTAGCTGGCTCTACCAGATTCTGTTTGTGTATCCACTCATATTTTGTTTGCATTACAGAAATGTTACAAATTAAAATGCTCTGAGGGACAGAATAGATGATGTCATAAATATTTCATGAATTATTGTTTTATTAAAATATAGGTGACTTGATTATTGTAACACCTGAATAATTTCAGCAACAAAGCCCTATACAAAGTCATTTCTATACACATTTAATCTATTTCTCAGCAAAAGCAATATTGTTGCTTAAAATAACATAATATCATAACATAATTACCAGTGTAAGCTGGATACACCTGTGCTTGGGGCCTATAAAAAGAGCAAACTGAACTAAAATTTAAGTATGCATTAAACTTTGACTATATTTTTTTCAGAATTAATGGAAATGCAAACTTCATATAGAGCCAAATCTCTGGATATGACTCTGCCAAGAAAAATAGATTTTTGAAGGGTAGAAGCAGGTGGGAAACAAATGTCTTTCTAAATCACTGAATCATAACCTACTTAATGAACATAGTAGTGAAATTCAAGTGCCTGAACCCAGCATAATCTTTTACCCAGGTATAGTCTTTTACACCAAGGATATGGCCTATTCTGGGCTTCCCAAGTGGATTACTGCAAAGAATCTGCCTGCAATGCAGAGGACATGGGTTTGATCCCTGTGTCAGGAAGATTTCCTGAAAAAGGAAATGGCAACCCATTCCAATATTCTTGCCTGGTAAATCCTATGGACAGAGGAGCCTGTGGGCTACAGTTCAGTTCAGTTCAGTCACTCAGTCACGTCCGACTCTTTGCAACCCCATGGACTGCAGCACACCAGGGTTCCCTGTCCATCACCAACACCTGGAGCTTACTCAAACTCATGTCCATCGAGTTGATGATGTCATCAAACCATCTCATCCTCTGCCGTCCCCTTCTCCTCCCGCCTTCGATCTTTCCCAGCATCAGGGTCTTTTCCAATGAGTCAGTTCTTTGCATCAGGTGGCCAAAGTATTGGAGTTTCAGCTTCAACATCAGTCCTTCCAATGAATATTCAGGACTGATTTCCTTTAGGATGGACTGGTTGGATCTCCTTTCAGTCCAAGGGACTCTCAAGTCTTCTCCAACACCACAATTCAAAAGCATCAGTTCTTCGGTGCTCAGTTTTCTTTAGAGTTCAACTCTCACATCCATACATGACTACTGGAAAAATCATAGCCTTGACTAGACGGACCTTTGTTGGCAAAGTAATGTCTTTGCTTTTTAATATGCTCTCTAGGTTGCTCATAGCTTTTCTTTCAAGGAGCAAGCGTCTTTTAATTTCATGGTTGCAGTCACCATCTGCAGTGATTCTGGAGTCCCAAAAAATAAAGTCTGCCACTGTTCCCACTGTTCCTCCATCTATTTGCCAAGAAGTGATGGGACCGGATGCCATGATCTTAGTTTTCTGAATGTTGAGTTTTAAGCCAACTTTTTCCCTCTCCTCTTTGACTTTCATCAAGAGGCTCTTTCTATTTCTTGAAGTGAAACTGTTAGTTACTCATTTGTGTCCACCTCTTTGTGACCAGCCCACGAGGCTCCTCTGTCCATGGAATTCTCCAGGCCAGAACGCTGGAGTGGGTAACATTTTCCTTCTCCAGGGGATCTTCCCAAGCCAGGGATCGAACCCAGGGCTCCTGCATTGCAGTCAGATTCTTCACTGTCTGAGCTTAAAATATCTGAGCTTTCCAAAATATCCCCTCATATATCATAAATAATCACCGTTAATGTGTTGGTTGATGAGCATTCTTCCTAAGCTATTGTCTACATATCCTCTCATCCATTCACACATACATAAACACACATACAGAGTTAGTTAAGGTTATAATAGAAAAGAAGATGATATTTAAAATTGTAACTCAAAAAGTATACTTTTATGAATACTATTTTAAATGCCACCTTTCTGACTGCATAGTTTAATATCTCCAATGTAACATAGGTATTCCTGTTTTTTATCCCTGTTTTTAGTAGGAACTGGTCCAGTGTTTCCCATTTATGTAAAATGCTAGCTTGGGGGCAGAAGTACATGTTTAAAAAGTCAAGGAAGGAATATTATTGAATGCTTTCTCACTATTTAAATGTTTGATGTGTGATTTTTCTTCATAGAACTATTAATGTGGTGATCAAACTAGTGAATTTCCTAATATTGAACCATACATACAGTCTTACAAGAATTTCTTTTTAAAATACACAGTTGGATTCTGTTTGCTAATTTTTATCTTAGAATTTTTGCTTTGCTATTCATAACATTAGCATATAGTTGTTCATTTTTTGCACTTTGGATCCAATCTAACACCAACTAATAGGATCTTATTGGTTTAAATGGAAAATTACCTGATATGTGAAAATAAATGAGAAAATGGCCAATAACACTGATATTCAATACTGGCATACATGGCAGAGTGAAATTGAGAATATTTTTCCTAGATTAATTCAAAAATAAGATATTCATCTATCAAAAATAATGTGTAAATTCTTTCATCAAGATGAACCCTTACTGAGAAAGCTTTCCATGGATTATTATTTATTTTATGTAAACTTCAAACTTTTGCCTATGACATATTTTATATTCATAAGCTATTAAATCAAATTGTGTCTTTGGTTATTTAATGTAAAAAAAAGCTATGTCTAGTAAAGCTCTAACTACATTCACAGGCCACAGAATTAGTAAAACAACGAAAACAATTAAATGCTTTATGATTCTCCTTGTTACTCCTGAAGCTCAACATAAAACCTGAGTTCTCGTTTTACTTGGCTCTAATATTAACATTATCATTGTACTGAATTCCATTGTGTGTTGCAAAGCTGAACCTCAAGATGTAGGATTATATGGCCATAAATTAGAATTATTTGACATGTGTCAATAAAATAACATGGCCAAGTACTAAAACACTTTGGCTTTGTGTCAAGTCTGAGGTCAGGATTTGTAAGAATGACACACTCCTTTTTTTCTTGCCTGCTTATTGCTGTGGCCCTGAGGCTGTAGTAACCAGATGTCTGGCACTTCACATTTAAAGGCCTCACAGTTTTAACAGATAAAGACCCATTTTTTTTCTTTAACTCAAAGTCCCATTGTTTTCATTAAACTATATACTTCTTTTTATTAATCTGATTTTTTTTACTTTTTCCATAATCTATCTTAACAATGAAAAATAATAAAATCGTAACATATTGTATATTTGAATTACCTTTTTAAACTAAAGATTCAAAAAATAAATGTTTAATTTTGCCTTAAGCTGCTTAGATCGTGTTGTGTAAATCTTAGATACTGTTTGAAACTTAATATTCCCATGTAGTATCAGTAATTTGATGGCAAATTCCTTATCTTTTTTACTTCTGAATCTCCAGCCCCCTATACACTTAAGGAGTGTGCAATAAATATGCCAAAAGAATAAACAGATAGATGAATCTGGAATTAACATCATTTGAAACCAAGCCTGTCTTAAGAGTTCCTCCACATTGTGATTTAAAAGCAAAACAAAACCCCCCAAAGTTGGCCTGCACTAGTTTGTTGAAAGATTGTTGGCTAAATCTCTATAGGGGAATTTACAGTTGGACCTACCGTCCTAGCTAAATAGAACTGAATCTCACAGGTATTCAGCTGTACCTTTAATGGTATGTATGGGAAGATGAAGATCCAAAATGTACCTTTAGGGACCTTAGCAACTTCATCGTTAAGTTCCCTTTATTAAATTTTAAAATTAAATTTTATTGTGGATATTATGACCAACCATCTGGGTTTTATCTGAACAACTCAAAGACTATAAGGGCTCTGTTGCATCTATGATAATCTTTATTTCAGAAAAAAACAATGTCCTTTATAAAATATAGGAAGAAGTTAAAAATACTATCTAATGGGCAGTTGAATCCCAGAACAGTACTATAAAAATGCAGTCAATAAACAGAGGCCATAAAAGGTTCAGGGCTTCTTAGAGACTTGACTGATTTCAGGTCAGGCACGAGGGATACACAGGTGAACCTGGGGCACTGAGTTGCACCAGATATCAAGAAATCTATTAAAGTTACTGAAGGGTATATCAAAAGGACTCAGGAATCAAGTTGAAAAGGCTCCCACTGGCCAAAGATGGGATCATTTGAGCATTCATAACAGGAAGTACAGTGTATTGAAATACTTAATATGTTTAAAACCATGACATATCACACACACACACACACACACACACACACACATATCCATCATTACCTTCACTGATTCCCTTCAGAAGATAGTGAATAAACCACTTCAGTATTTTGAAAACTGGTAATGAAGAAAAAGATTTATCTTGCCTTTTCTATATAAACTGTATCTCAAAGTAACCCAGGAGTGGATAAAAAGAAACTTCTCAATATGGGAATTTCCCAGCTAATAAATGAAGGAAGAATGAGAGAATTAGACTATTTTCTTTTTCCATCACCTATGAACTAATAAATCTAAGGAATAATTACTAAAAGGCAAATAACATCATAAAAGATGAGATAGCAAGATATTCAAGCCTGCTTGTGAAAATATACAACATTATCTAAGAAGCTGTCTTGCAAAACATTAATTCTGAATCTGACCAAGAAACTAAATGGACTATCAGTCTATAGAAAAAATATATAGAGACCGCAAACAAAGGAGCATCTTAACTGACATTCTGGGGATGCAGTAAACAGCACCCAGACAATGCTGCTTCTCAAAGTGTGGTACCCAGAAACCCAAAAGGTTTGGGAACTGTTTGTTACTTGTCCATGATGAAATAAGGAGCTCGTGTCAGAATGTAAGTCAATTACGCACTAAGCGCACTCTGTAGTTCAGCTGATGGAAGCTGTGTTTAATTGTCATTCTGGAGCAATCTCCTTATCTTACGTAGACCAGTACATTTAGTCAATGACTAGCACAGCACTACATCACATATGACTTTTTGAAATTTGTGTTAAATAGAGGAAATGAAAAAGATTAAAAGAGATTTCAGGGACTTCCCTGGTGGTCCAGTGGTTAAGAATTCACTTTCCAGTGCAGAGGACCAGGGTTTGATCCCTGATGCCATGGAGCAACTAAGTTCAAGCACCACAACTACTGAGCCCATGTGCTCCAGAGCCTGCTCACCACAACTAGAGAGTATGTGCAGCAAAAGAGCCCACACAATGCAACAAAGATCCTGGGTGCTGCAACTAAGACCCAAGGCAGCCAAATAAATAAATATTAGAAAAAGATTTTATAGAAATATCAACTAATTACAATACATTGTCATTAAGTGTAGTTTAAAGGCTGATTAAAAAAAACGAACTCTAATGAAAAGGTGTAAGAAAATTTGGGCATTGAATGTTTAATAATATTAATGAGTTGTCAGGTTTGTAGAAAAGGTAAGGGCATTGTGGCTCCAATGTTCAGAGACACATTTTGGAATATTATGTTTAAAATATATCAGTTCATTATGTCTAGGCTCCGCTTCAAAATAATATAGAAGGATGTGGAAAGTGGGTAAGAGGTGTGAAAGTAATCCTCTTAGGATTAGACATATGTTAAAGTTAAGTTGGAGGATAGAAGCATGTACATTCATTACATTATTTCTCTACTTTTGTATATGTTAAGATATTCCAAAATAAAAGGTTAAAAGCGAAAACAAAAATAAAAACTAACACATGAATTTCACCGATATAAAAATAAGTAAATAACAAAGCTAGAATTCATGGAAAATGAGAACTAGAATTAGGACCAAAATAATGCTGTGTGTGTGTATCATTCAGTCATGTCCAACTCTTTGCGATCTTTTGGACTATAGCTTGCCAGGCTTCTCTGTCCATGGGATTTTTCAGGCAAGAATACTGAAATGGGTTGCATTTCTTCCTCCAGGATATCTTCACAACCCAGGGATCGAACCTGTGTCTCCTACATTGTGGGTGGATTCTTTACCCCACTAAGCCATCAGAGAAGTCCTAAAGTAATACTGAGCTTCCCTGGTGGCTCATATGGCAAAGAGCCATACTCTTTGCCATATGAGTGGAGCCATACTCCACTACCCGGTTCAATCCCTGGGTCAGGAAGATCCCTGGAGAAGGAAATGGCAACTTACTCCAGTATTCTTTCCTGTAGAATTCCATGGACAGAGGAGCCTGGCAGTCCATTAGGTTTCAAAGAGTCAGACACAACTGAATGACGAACACTTTCACTTTCAAACTGAGTAGTTTTTAAATAGGCAGAAATATTTTGTATGCACACCTTAAGCTGGATACATACTTACAGTTTTCTTTACCCCAAAGTTTGCTTTGCTAACATTGAAATTCAGCTGTTGTATTAGGACATATGCAAAATTTTCCTATAAGGCACAATTGTGAGTTGAACTGTGTCCCTCAGAAACACGATAAAGTCCTTTCCTGGTACCTATGAATGTGGCCATATTTGGAAAAAGTCTTTGAAAATGTATTCAGGTGACCATCAGGTGATTAGGATGGGCTGTAATCCAAAATTGTTGGTGTTCTAATAAGAAGGGGAAATTTGGATACAGGGAAACACAGGCAGAATATCACATGAAGAAGGAGGCAGAGATTGGAGTAATGTTTCCACAAGTCAAGGAATATCAGGTGCCAGGAGAGGCAAAGAACAGATTCATCAAGAGACATAGAATAGATTCCTCCTTCCAGCCCTCAGAAGGACCAACTTGCTTGATGCCTTAATTTCAGATTTCTACCCTGCTCCCAAACTGTGAGATCACGTTTCCATTGTTTTAAGCCACCTAATTTATAGACCTTTGTTACAGCCAACCTCGGAGAAGGCAATGGCACCCCACTCCAGTACTCTTGCCTGGAAAATCCCATGGACGGGGGAGCCTGGTGGGCTGCAGTCCATGGGGTCGCACAGAGTCAGACCGACTGAAGTGACTTAGTAGTAGTTAGTACAGCCAACCTGGGATACTAGTCCACTTACTGAGCTTAATAAGATTGGTGTCTGCCTATCTATCTGTATGCTGGAGGGAGGGAGGGAGGTAGAAAGAGGGTGGTTCCTTGTTTTAACATGACCCTTTTTATAAAAAATCCTGTTGTCATAGTTGACTGAGTTATTGAATTTTTTATTTTCCAAATGGCAGTTTTGTGTTTCCTTTTTAACCACAAATTTTAAGAATAGAGAGTTACAGTACTTATCACGAAGCAGGAAGAAAAAAAAATTCCAGACCTTAACTAAGCAAATGAGCATGTTTCCTGAAAAATAAATAATGACTGTTACAAAGAACCCACCAAAACAACTGGTTGTTTTGGATGAAAACCTGGTTACTTGGTGAACTTTTAAAAAATGGGATCAGGTAATTATGTGGATATCTTCTATTTTCCAGTTCCATATTCTACTGAATATTTCTAACTGGCAAACTTTTGAAAAACACTATAATGAAATTTGATTTTGTGTGTGCATGCAGATCCATGGAACAGGAGACATTTTTAAAAGCTATGCTCTTTACTACAATTGTTAGGATAAAGAAAGAAAAAGAGGATAAAGTGAGAAAGGGCTTCCCCCCTCCAAAAGGAAAAACTAAAATAGTTTAGAATGAGTGGCAAACAGATAACTTTTTCTCTGCTTGGACTCATATACCATGAATACTGGTTTGCTGTTTGGGGAGTAGATTTGATGTCTTACAAAGACTGCAGTACACTCTCCTTTGACTGAGGAATTACTTCTGTGAGCCAGCTAGACCTAAGTAAAACAGAGCTTCTTCCTTTACAAAAGGATAGTATTCAATACAAGAAAAAAGAGCATGAAGCCATCAGTCCAGAGGAATTGAAGACGAGTTTTCCTAGGAAAGAATGCCAGGGAGTTAAACTCAACCCCCAGTAAGTTTACCTGCTGTTCAGTCTTAAGTTCTGTTGGCAGTTCTTAACCCTTGGCACCATTCGAAGTTTCATCAGTGGTGACACAACTCATTGTTACCCTCTCAACGCCTTCTTCTGAGTGCAACATACCATACTTCCCTGCCGTCTTCTATCTAGCAGTGACTGCCATGCTCCTTAGAAAGCCTTCCAAGTTCTTCAGGGCTGCACCAGGGAAGTATAATTGGGAATGGGAAAACATGAGCACCCCCTAAATGTTCCCAAGCTCTTTAATGCCAGAGCCTGATGTGTAACCCAATAATGTTCTGAGACATCTTATGGTGATGGAATATCCACAATCACTCATTCAAGGGCAGGAGGGAATGAGGGTGGGGACTGAAGAGTGTGGATATTTAAGAAAACATGAAACATGTGGATTGAAATATGCTGCTATTTCTTTTCCAATTTTAAAATTACTAATTCACTTATTTTTGGCTGTTCTGGATCTTCGTTGCTGTGTGGGCTTTTCTCCAGTAGCGTGAGTGGGGGCCACTCTCTAGTTACAGTGTGTGGGACTCTGATTGCGGTGCATGTGGGCTTAGTAGCTGCAGTTCCCAGGCTCTAGAGCATGTGTGTATGCACATGTGTGATTAGTCCTGACTAATCACACGTGACCCCATGGATTGTAACCCACCAGGCTTCTCTGTACATGGGATTTCCCAAGCAATAGTAGTACTGGATGGAGTCAGTTGCCATTTCCTTCTCCAGGAGATCGTTGGCCCAGGGATCGAACTTGCGTCTCTTACATCTCCTGCATTGGCAGGCAGATTCTTTACCACTGAGTCACCCAGTAAGCCCTTATTTCTTAAAGAAAGAGAAAATATTTCAGCTCAAACACTTTCCAAAAGAAGATCAAGCGTAATAAAGCTTGACCAAAAATATGATGCATGTGTCCGTCTTCAGTTTCATGTTTTTTTTTTTTCAAGTTAGTGTTGGAAGAGAGATGAGGTGGAATAAGAAGGAAAGGAAAAGAATCAAGTGACCCAAAAAGACAAAAGCTAATGGAGAGAAAGAAATCAAGAGAAGATGCGGACAAAGGGAGAAATGGAGAATAAAGGAGGAAAGAACCAGCTCAGTATGTTTTGAGGTGAGTGTTAGTTGATTTATTTGGGTTTCAGAGAGTTAACTGATCTTCTGCAATGTTAATTAACTGATTCGTCATTGCCCACAAGTTTTACTTCTTAACCTTAAACCTGAGGTTCTCAGCACTGAGTACATACTGTAACCACATGGAATTAAAAAAAAAAAAAATGCCCATGTCTGGATCTCACCCCACAGATTCTTTTTTATTTGATCTGGGTACACCCTGCAATTGTGGTTTTTAAAAGCTTCCCCGGATGAATCTAATGTGTAGCCAAGGTTGAAGTTACTGCCTTGAAGCTCCCAAGACTGACAAAACCAGAGTACCCTCTTCCAAAATAAAGAAGGAACCATACCCCCAAAACTGTGAGATCCACTCCTGTTTCAGATCAGTAATTCTCAAAACAAGGTGTGCAGCAATGCCCCTTTGGAACTTTTTATGAATATTGATTTCTAACCTCCACATCAGTGATCTGATTTTGAGGTTTTGCCTAAACATTTGTGTTTTGAAAAAACCTTCACGGGTAACTTTGAGTAAAACAAGTATATAAAATCACTGAATTAAATATGTAAACTTAGACGTTGAGAGTCAGGAAAGTATCAGCAAAAGAGATGATCTTTATCAGACATGTAAGTTTGCTAAGGCCGCCATGATAAAGTATTACAACTTAGACAGCAGAGACTTCTTATTTCACAATTCTGGAGGCTAGAAGTCCAAAATCACAGTGTCAGCCTGATTGGTTCCTTCTGAGGATGGTGAGGGGCAGTTTGTCCCATGCCTCTCCCCTAGCTTTTGGTGGTTTGCTAGCAACTTTTGGCATTCCTTGGCTTGTAGACGCTGCCTGTCTCTTCTCATGGAATTCTCCTTCTTTGTCCAAATTTCTTCTTTTTATAAGAACACCAGCTATACTGGATTAGGACCCCTCTCAAGGATCTCATTTCAATTCATTAATCCCATAAAAATCTCTGTCTCTAAATAAGGTCACATTCTGAGCTACTGAAGATTAAGATTTCAATATGAATTTTTGGAGGATACAATTCCACTGGCAAAGCCAATGTCTGTTTGTTTCTCCAAAAATCCATTGTCATTAGTAATACCTGCATGATCAATTCTCAAGGAATTGAATTCAATAAAATATAAGTAATGTAAATTATCTTGAACCTAACATAAATCTTATTTATAGTCTTAAAAACTTTAGAAATTGGATTCTGTAGTTCATCTATTGACCATTCTGGTCAGATAAATTTACATTTAAGACATTTTACAATGACTTCTCTGTTTGCCAAACATCCACGAGGACTTGATAACATTCTAAATTTTAAGAAAGCACTGGCTTACAGACATTTTAAAATTAAGATGATGGTGATGGAACAATGTCATCTTATATTAAAAATATCAAATTTTCCCTATAAAAAATGTCTATGAATTCTTGTCCAGGCTTGAGACAAATTTTGTAGAAAAATCTGTCATTCTGAGGGTAACAGATATTCATTTTGATTCTTCAGTTATCAAGCTCATTTAGGTTTATATTCTCTTTATTTTCTCTCTCTCTCTCTTTTTTTTTTTTTTGACATCTTAGTATCAGCTTCTTGGGCATATATGGTCATCTGAAATAGTCTGATTTGATCACAATATTCAGCAAACCACCTAAGTGTCTAAATTGATCCTTTTAAAGTAACAGAGAACATTCTCTTTTTCATGCTACTATTTCTGATTAGACTTTTTACTTTTTGCAAAAGAAATTGAGAACCTGTCAACTGGCCTAACTAGCATAAGTCTGAACAAAGTTTTAAAAACTGTTTCAGCATACCAATGTTTCATGAGTTTTCAGGGGGAAATTGGAAAATAACATCACCTTACCAGCACAGAGGAGGACCTAGTTCTAACATGTTCAAGTGTAGACAAATCAATTAAATCTGAGAATTCCGTAAATGAAGAAACACTGAAAATGCTTCTATTTTATCTTGGCTCTGGGAGAGAAGAGCTAAGGGAGAAATAACAGATAAAATTCGGGTAAGAACTCATTTCACCAAGAACTGTCATCATCTGCTCATGTGGGAAAAGCTGTTAGAGCAAAAGGCCTTAGAAAAGAAACAATGTAGAGACAAGCCAAGACACTAAACAGTGGATTTGGGTTTGTTCTGTTTCTTTCTTACAATTTCTCTTTGGGGACTTTGCTTTAAGGTAGATCTCTGTGTTAAGTATTTTGCCTCCCTAAAGTGATTCCATATTTTGTACGATAGGGACAAGGCGGGGGGCGGGGGGCGGGGGGGTGGTGTGTGTTTGTGCGTGCGATTGTTGGATTGTGTGAATATTGCCTTTCTCTGATTTTCAAAAGCAGCACAGTTGATATGCACATACTTTCCACCTAGGGAGAAACGAATCCAGAATTGAGGGGACGTTTTGGCTGAGAACCTCAGTGGGGATGTGGAAAGCAAACAGAATAAGGTTAGTTGGAGGTTAAGCTGCGTTGTATTGATGTAGTAATGTTGTCTTTAGAACAAATTAGCTCCCTGGGACTCAGTGACACAGTGGAGTAGTAAACCCTTCTTTACAAAAAGAACATGTGCAGGTCTTTTCTAGCTTGAAAAATGCCAGTGAAAAATTACACAGAGATCAAGCCTGAAAAATGTTTACTTTGCAGAAAATCATTTAAAAATGGAATCTCAATGTTGTTGGCAGCTCCGTTTTTTAAAGGGGCTATTTATTCTAGAGTCCTGCCACACATGGTTTATAGCCCTTTATAGGGTGTATTGAGACTGCATGAACTTGAGCACCTTAGGGAATGAATGTTTGTTTTTTATTTTTTTTCAAGTGGTTGGACTGAAATTCAGTATGAATCATATAAGAGAGATTTAGAAGCATGTGAAGATAAATGTTTCCCATGTGGCACCAAACAGCACATCTGGAAGGTGATCTTATGTAAATAAATACCTGAAAAGACCATAGTTTTAACAGATAACAATAAAGAATAGGCTTGTATTTTCCCTTTAATTTGAGAAGAAACTGGTTTTACTATTTAAAAAAGGAAGCAAATTTCTAGAAGCTCCATTAGTGTAGAAATAGACCTACAATTTATACTTTCACTCAGCTCACTGACTCATTTTCTCAACAAACATTACCAAGTGTCTATCTGTTATAGCTGCTACTCCACTACCCTCTATAGATATAAAAATGACTAAGACACACGACTTGTCATAAAATATTTCTTTTGTTAGTCATCAATAAGCTTTTCTTAAACATGTGACTTTTATACACATAACTGATTATATATATTAAGACCCTAGTATAATATAACGGAGAAGGCAATGGCACCCTACTCCAGTACTGTTGCCTGGAAAATCCCATGGATGGAGGAGCCTGGTAGGCTGCAGTCCATGGGGTCGCTAAGAGTCGGACAGGATTGAGCGACTTCACTTTCACTTTTTCACTTTCATGCATTGGAGAAGGAAATGGCAACCCACTCCAGTGTTCTTGTCTGGAGAATCCCAGGGGCAGGAGAGCCTGGTGGGCTGACGTCTATGGGGTCACACAGAGTCAGGCATGACTGAAGTGACTTAGCAGCAGCAGTATAACATAAAGAATTATTTCCAACTCCTATCTAATCTCGTGAAGAATTTCTCTTTTGCATTATTTTTAAAACTTTACTTGCTTTCTCCCAGTTGCCAGGAGCATTTCAATATCACTTGGTAACCCTTAAAATGTAGTTTTTACTCCTGTTAGAAATAGGAAAAATTCACCAAGTGAAATATAGTTTCAAGTTTACACCAAAGAATCTTCCAGTTTTATCCCCTCTTAATTAAAAAAAATTTTTTTTCTTTTAAAGATTATTTTTAAAGCAGTCTTAGTTCACAAAAAGTTTGAGAACAGGATTGATTGCTCATATACCCACTGCCCCCACACATACACAGCCTCCCCCATTGTCAACATCACTCACCAGAAGGGTAATTTGTGACCAAGGATGAACCTATATTGACACATCATAATCAACCTAAGTCAATAGTTCGCCTTAAAGTTCACTCATGGTATTAAACATTCTGTTTGCTTTTTTGTGTTAGTTCCTCAGTCATGTCTGACTCTTTTGACACCATGGGCTCTAGCCCACCAGGCTCCTCTGTCCACGGAATTCTCCAGGTAAGAATGCTGGAGTGGGTTGTCATTTCCTTCTCCAGGGGATCTTCTGGACCCAGGGCTCGAACAAACGTATAATGATATATTTCCATCTTTATAACATGATGCAGAGTTTTCTCACTGTCCCCAAGTCCACTTCTATTCATTTTTCATTTTTCCCTGCAATTCCGCTCTTGACAACCACTAATCCTTTTTTTTTTTAATTTCTGCAACATCTTTTTTCATTTTTGGTGTTTGTATTTATATTTTTATTGGAGTCTAATTGTTTTGAAATGTGCTAATTTTTGACTGTATAACAAAGTTAATCAGTTATATATAAATATATATCCCCTTCCTCTTGAGCCTCCCGCCTTCCTACTCCCCAATGTCACCCACCCTAGGTCATCACAGAGTACCGAACTGAGCTCCCGGTGTTATTTAGCGACTTCCCACTATCTATTTTATACATGATAGTCGATATATATCAATGCTACTCTCTCAATTTATCCCACCCCCTCCTTCCCGCACTGTGTTCACAAGTCCATTCTCTATGTCTGCTTCTCTATTCCTGCCCTCAAAATAGGTTCATCAGTTCCATTTTTCTAGATTCCACATATATGTGTTAATATACCGTATTTTTTTTCTCTTTCTGACTTACTTCACTCTGTATGACAGACTTTCAAGTCCATCCGCAACCAGTGGTCTTTTCATTGTCTCTATATATCAAAGGAAAGGGAAATTTGGGGTACAGTACTTACAGTACATAAGCATCTATGCTGGTACATTAAATATTATCTTTATCTACTCTTAATCTCAATCCTAGAGGTAGTTTTATTAGCCGAGATAGGCTGGAAACAGTTTCTAGCTCACCCAATATCTCAGGGGGTTAATGTAATTCAAGTTTTGCTCTCATTACCTCACAGTCCAATGCAGATCCACCAGGAGACTCTACATCCGTCAGACATTTGGGAACCAGGCATTTGCTCTGGTTCTGTGCTCTCCTAAGGTTTCAGATTCCTCACATTGATTCTCTATTTCCAGGGAGCAAATAGGAAAGAGAAGCCCAGAGTAAAGGGAAGTGTGGGATTCAAACTCAACGTCAAGAATAAAACAGTAACTGTGGGGCTCTACAACCTGGCTTTTCCTTACACATGCTATTTCTTCCTCTCTGTATCTTATCATCCTACTTTAAGTACTTGCTTACTGAGTTACTCATTCAAAAAATTGTCCCTTGGTGGTGGTGGTTTAGTCACTAAGTATTGTTTGACTCTTGCAACCCCATGGATTGTAGTTCACCAGGCTCCTCTGTCCGTGGGAATTCCCAGGCAAGAATACTGGAGTGGGTTGCCATTTCCTTCTCCAGGGGATCTTTCCAACCTGGGGATCGAACACAGGTCTACTGTTCTGCAAGAGATCTCCTGCATTGCATCAGATTTTTTACTGGGCTTCCCTGGTGGCTCGGCCGGTAAAGAATCCACCTGCAATGTGAAAGACCTAGGTTTGATCCCTGGAAGATCCGCTGGAGAAGGGATCAGCTACCCACTCCGTATTCGGGTCTGGAGAAGTCCATGTACTGTATAGTCCATGGGGTCACAAAGAGTCGGACTCGACTGAGCAACTTTTATTTTCATTTTCTTTATTGACTGAGCCACCAGGGAAGCCCAAATATTGGTTTTCAAAATATGTTAGCTGAATGAATTAAATATTAAACTTACCAATGTAGGTGGCCATCACTTACCTTAGTTAGTAAGGTATTAGTATTTCTGACTTTATTAGTCAGAAAAAAAAGTATATAAAACAGATTCTTTGTTTATTGGCAATTTTCTCCATATTAGTTTTACACAAGACTGAGAGCTGACTGTGGCTCAGACCATGAACTCCTTAAGGCAAAATTCAGACTTAAATGGAAGAAAGTAGGGGAAACCACTAGACCATTCAGGTATGACCTAAATCAAATCCCTACGGCTGTAAGTAGAAGTGGCAAATAGCTTCAGGGGATTAGATCTGACAGACAGAGTACCTGAAGAACTATGGACAGAGGTTCCTGACATTGTACAGGAGGCAGTGATCAAGACCATCCCCAATAAAAAGATATGCAAAAAGGCAAAATGGTTGTCTGAGGAGGCCTTACAAACAGCTGAGAAAAGAAGGGAAGCTAAAGGCAAAGGAGAAAAGGAAAGATATACCCATTTGAATGCAGAGTTCCAAAGAATAGCAAGGAGAGATAAGAAAGCCTTCCTCAGTGACCAATGCAAAGAAATAGAGGAAAATAACAGAATGGGAAATACTAGAGATATCTTCAAGAAAATTAGAGATACCAAGGGAACATTTCATGCAAATATGGGCATAATAAAGGACAGAAATGGTATGGACCTAACAGAAGCAGAAGATATCAAGAAGAGGGGGCAAGAATACACAGAAGAACTGTACAAAAAAAGATCTTCATGACCCAGATAATCACAATGGTGTGATCACTCACCTAGAGCCAGACATCCTGGAATGTGAAGTCAAGTGGGCCTTAGAAAGCATCACTATGAACAAAGCTAGTGGAGGTGATGGAATTCCATTTGAGCTATTTCATTTCCTACAAGATAATACTGTGAAAGTGCTGCACTCAATATGCCAGCAAATTTGGAAAACTCAGCAGTGGCCACAGGACTGGAAAAGGTCAGTTTTCATTCCAATCCCAAAGAAAGGCAATGCCAAAGAATGCTCAAACTACCACACAATTGCACTCATCTCACACGCTAGTAAAGTAATGCTCAAAATTCTCCAAGCCAGGCTTCAGCAATACGTGAACCGTGAACTTCCCGGTGTTCAAGCTGGTTTTAGAAAAGGCAGAAGAACCAGAGATCAAATTGCCAACATCTGCTGGATCACCAAAAAAGCAAGAGAGTACCAGAAAAACATCTATTTCTGCTTTATTGACTATGCCAAAGCCTTTGACTGTGTGGATCACAATAAACTGTGGAAAATTCTGAAAGAGATGGGAATACCAGACCACCTGACCTGCCTCTTGAGAAACCTGTATGCAGGTTAGGAAGCAACAGTTAGAACTGGACATGGAACAACAGACTGGTTCCAAATAGGAAAAGGAATACATCAAGGCTGTATATTATCACCCTGCTTATTTAACTTCTATGCAGAGTACATCATGAGAAACGCTGGACTGGAAGAAGCACAAGCTGGAATCAAGATTGCTGCGAGAAATATCAATAACCTCAGATATGCAGATGACACCACCCTTATGGCAGAAAGTGAAGAGTTGGACTGTGAAGAAAACTGAGCACAGAAGAATTGATGCTTTTGAACTGTGGTGTTCGAGAAGACTCTTGAGAGTCCCTTGGACTGCAAGAAGATCCAACCAGTCCATTCTGAAGGAGATCAGCCCTGGGATTTCTTTGGAAGGAATGATGCTAAAGCTGAAACTCCAGTACTTTGGCTGCCTCATGCAAAGAGTTGACTCATTGGAAAAGACTCTGATTCTGGGAGGGATTGGAGGCAGGAGGAGAAGGGGACGACAGAGGATGAGATGTCTGGATGGCATCACTGACTCTATGGACGTGAGTCTGAGTGAACTCCGGGAGTTGGTGATGGACAGGGAGGCCTGGTGTGCTGCGAATCATGGAGCCTCAAAGAGTCCGACATGACTGAGCGACTGAACTGAACTGAACTGAACTGAACTGAAGAGGAACTAAAAAGCCTCTTGATGAAAGTGAAAGAGGAGAGTGAAAAAGTTGACTTACAGCTCAACATTCAGAAAACTAAGATCATGGCACCTGGTCCCATCACTTTATGGGAAATAGATGGGGAAACGGTGGAAGTAGTGTCAGACTTTATTTTGGGGGGCTCAAAATCACTGCAGATGGTGACTGCAGCCATGAAATTAAAAGACGCTTACTCCTTGGAAGGAAAGTTATGACCAACCTAGTTAGCATATTTAAAAGTAAAGACATTACTTTGCCAATAAATGTCCATCTAGTCAAGGCTACGGTTTTTCCAGTAGTCATGTATGGATGTGAGAAATGGACTGTGAAGAAAGCTGAGCACCAAAGTATTGATGTTTTTGAACTGTGGTGTTGGACAAGACTCTTGAGAGTCCCTTGGACTGCAGGAAGATCCAACCAGTCCATCCTAAAGGAGATCAGTCCTGGATGTTCATTGGAAGGACTGATGTTGAAGCTGAAACTCCAATACCTTGGCCACCTCATGTGAAGTGTTGACTCATTGGAAAAGATCCTGATGCTGGGAGGGATTGGGGGCAGGAGGAGAAGGGGATGACAGAGGATGAGATGGCTGGATGCCATCACTGACTCGATGGACATGGGTTTGGGTAGACTCTGGGAGTTGGTGATGGACAGGGAAGCCTGGCATGCTGTGATTCATGGGGTAGTGAAGAGTGGGACACAACTGAGCGACTGAACTGAACTAAACTCAATGAAGCAAAGAAGAGAATGCTGCCTTTCATTTAAAGTTTAAAACAAATTATTTATCATCACATTTCTCTTTTGTCACCTGGAAAAGGCTTAAATGACAAGAGTTTTGGTTCCTAATGGTTATCATGAAATCCAGAAAAGTTCTTTTTTATAAAAAGTAGAGCTAATAGAATATTAGATATAAAGTACAAGACAAAGATTGAACCAAAGGTGAAAATCTGCAACTGTAAATTTATACGTTTCTTGATTTATAAAATCAAGAAATCAGTCTCTCTCAGACTACAAGTAGGCTTAAAATAAAAAGACTAACCAGAACCCTGGAGAACACTTATTTATGTTTATTGTGTCCTCTGAGTTAATCATATTTGAAATGAATGCCAATATTTTATGAGTATTTTAAATCCCCAGTTCTCTGATCTATAGGGCCTAATGCCCTAAAATTTCTAGCTAAAAATTTTACTTAGACATTAATTTTTCTGCATTTTTCTAATTATTAAAGTGAAGTCATGAGATCCTCAAATTTTTGTTGATGTTTACTTATTTACAAAACTTGTTTGAAAATCACAGTTTTATTTTTGTATTCTTAATAGTCTGCTTTCCAAACTGTTAATATTTTATTGACTCTGAATTGTTCTAAATGATCTGCAAAACAGCTCTAAAACTTGGACAGCTGCATACCCACCTGGGACAGAGATGGCTAGAAGAATAAATGAACTTCCAATAGACGTCTGAGCCATTTCTGCTCTTGAAAATGAATTCCCACACAGAATGTGTTTCACTGAATTCAGTTAACAAAGTAAAGAATTACATAAAGTAGTAGATGAGTTAATCAAAGCGAATTTGAAAATTCTAAAATCTTTTACCTAAAGAAAAAAAAAAGTTTTATACATTTGATAATTTAGTTTTTAGCTGCAGTTAGTCATGAACATTTAAAATCAGGTACATAAATGACATAAATGTATGTACACATTGCACATTCTTTTACTTAGATGGGCTTCCCTGGTGGCTCAGATGGTAAAGAACCCACCTGCCAGTGCAGGAGACCTGGATTCTATCCCTGAGTCAGTTGGGATAGATAGGGAATGCCTATCCATTCCAGTATTCTTGCCTGGAGAATTCCATGGACAGATGAGCCTGGAGGGTTACAGTCCTTGGGGTCTGTCAAAGAGTTGGACATCACTGAGCAACTAACACTTTACTTAGATACTATTTTGCAAAACACAAAGCAGGTTCAAAAAGAACTTGGCAGAGGATTTGTTGAGAGGAAGGATAGATAATGTTTGTTGTTCTTGAGTTCTTTGCATGTATTGTCTCAGTGGTTAATATCAGTCTGCAATGCAGGAGATGTAAGAGAAGCAGGTTTGATCCCTGGGTTGGGAAGATCCCCTGGAGGAGGGCATGGCAAGAGTACACTCCAGTACTCTTCTCTGGAGAATCCCATGGACGGAGGAGCCTGGTGGGCTACAGTTTATGGGGTTGCAAAGAGTCAGACATGACTGAAGCGACTGAGCACACAGACACCCGTTGCTACCATTTTAGAAGAAGAAAAGAAAAGCGAAAATGTTAAACGATCCTTTCTTTACTCACACACTTCTGCTGGTGCTTAGAATTCCTTTCAAGTCTTGTGAATTCAAATATCTATCCTTTAACTTAACCCCACCTACCCTAATCTTCACATGAGGCTCTTTTCTCATGTACAGGCATGCTCTAATTTTGAGCAAAATTTATTTCTGGGCAAAGGATATAACTCAAAGAGAAGACATAATTGCTTATGGATCATGGTATATGTCTCTAATGTTGTGTCTTCATAGAAAATTAGAAAACATACAAATATGTGTGAAATAATTAAAGTACAGGGTTTTTACTAGCATTCAGTAAGTAAAAAACTCAAAATGCAAACAGACGTCACTTGGATTCTAATACGGTCTCCTTGAAAAACAATATGTCCCAGGTTTTAACGATCATTCAGATTAAAGCTAGACCTTCCCACAATCTTATTTCAAGTAATGATATATGAAGTCACTTCCTGTTACAGCAGCCGTTTTCATAAACCAGTATTTATGTTTCCAGTATAAAATAAGTGCCCCCTTATAGTTTCGATGTACTCAAATTTATCATGAGGTTGCCCCGATGAAGCTCTAAAATAGCACCTGGCCACCTACCTTAATTTGAAGACCAATAAAATCTGGAGCCTTAAAAATGCCATCACCTTGTTTGACTACGCTGAACTGTGAAGCCAAGGAGAATGTAGTAAGCAGAACAGCCTGCAAAAATGAAGTCATCTTGCTATAGGGACAGCTTGTAATGGGGCATTGTGCTGACAGTTCTGCAAGCCTATAGTCTACTATATTTGAGCTCAAAATAGACCCCGTGTGTGACAAAAACAGCATTATTCTCAACGATGGAGGGAACTTGATGGATAACGCTTCTCCAAACTCTGGAAAAATAAAATTGAGGCCCTATGGAAAGGCCTATTCATGGAGCATGTTCTGTTTTTTTAAAAGGAATGATGGTGTAGCTAGAAAGAATGGTCTGTACATGCTTGCTGAACATGAAGAACTAGCACTCTCTGTATTTTCCAAATTAAGAAAACAACAGAACATATGGTCTGACATAGACCGGGTTTTTTTTCCTCCTGACTGTTAACAAGGTTTATATCAGTTTAAACTCTAAACCATATTTTATAATGCATTGCTTTTGGGGAAAAGATTAAAATTAAGTAGTATTGTCCTCCCCCCTACAAATCTCCGTGGAATTGTTTATCTAGAACCTGATACTCCATTGACAGAAAAAGCAGAATATATTGAGTAGTTACAGGAAGCATAAATGTCTTCTTTTTGGAAAAAAAAAAAAAAAGTCTCTTCTTTTTGAAATTTATGTTGCTACATGTGATTTTTATGATCAACATAGTTCAATTTTCACTTCAATTTTCTTAATTATCAAGCAGGAAAGATGCCAAGGCAAAACAAAACAAAACGTCTTTTTCAAAGATTTGCCTATTCTGGATTTGTAGATGCCTCAAAATCAGACATTATGTATGTTAATTTATAGATCAGATAATTCTTCCCTCGTAGTTACAGCAGAATTCCCTTTCCTCTGTGGGAAGGGTTCACCCTGAGACTCTTTGGTGGCCATCTTGGGTCCAGAGAATCAGGAAATGAGAACTGTAGTAGAAGATGCCCTGATAGTTCAGACAGTAAAGAATCTGTCTGCAATGCAGGAGACCCAGGTGCATTTCCTGGGTTGGGAAGATCCCCTGGAGAAAGGAATGGCAATTCACTCCAGTATTCTTGCCTGGATAATTCCATGGACAGAGGAGCCTGGTAGGCTACAGTCTATGGGGTCACAAAGAGTTGGACATGACTGAGCGAATAACATACACACACACACACACACACACACACACACACACACACACAGTCCTTGCTCTGCCAACTCAGTTCATCCTCTGGATCAGCTTCCCCATCTGGAAGATGACGAGCTTGAATTCAAGCCAATGAGTTACTATTTTACTGAGAATTTGTTATGTGTCAGGCATGATAGCTCTACAAAGTAACTCCTAACATTAGACCCATTTATGGATGATGAAAGTTAAGATACATAAGATTAAATAACTTGTCTAAAATGGACCATAAATAAGCCTGAGTGCTGAAGAATAAATGCTTTCAAATTGTCATGCTGGAGAAGATTCTTGAGAGTCCCTTGGACTGCAAGAAGATCCAACCAGTCCATCCTAAAGGAAATCAGTCCTGAATATTGATTGCAAGGACTGATCCTGAAGCTGAAGCTCCAATACTTTGGCCACCTGATGCAAAGAGTCACCTCATTGGAAAAGACCCTAATGCTGGGAAAGATTGAGGGCAGGAGAAGAGGGCAACAGAGGCTGAGATGATTGGATAGCATCATCGACTTAATGGATGTGAGTTTGAGCAAATTCCAGGAGACAGTGAAGGACAGGGAAGCCTGGCATGCTGCAGTTCATGGGGTTGCAAAGATTCAGACATAACTGAGCAACTGAACAACAACAGCAAAACCCTCACAGATAATGAGGAATGATTCAACAATTTTTCAGATTATACTCCATTTAAGTTATTATAAAATATTGGCTTTATTTCCTGTGCTGTACAATATATCCTTGTAGCTTGTTTATTTATACATAGTAGTTTGTATCTCTTCATCCTCTACCTTGATCTTGCCCCTTCTCTCTCGCCTCTGGTAACCAATATTATTGATAAAGAAAACAAGGTTCAAAGGAGCAAAATTGACTTTCTTTTGGACATCTGACGTCTATATTGTGGAAACCAGGTAGCTTCAAAATCATATTTGCTTTATTCCAAAATCAATTACCCTTAATAAAATAGTGTTTTAGTTATTGTATTTAATGCTAAGTTTAGTTAAGGACAAATAAAATGCAAGAAACTTTCAGAATTCATCTTGATGAATTATAAAAGAACTTTCTTGACTCTCTTCTCTAAATACTCTGTTTCTCTCACCATTTTATTTCAATGTTCTCTAGCATGGGCACCATAAACAAGGCTTCTTTTATAGAATAATGGGAAATGTCATTTTTTTTTAGCAAAAGAAATAAATAACATCTTTGACTTTTTATTCCCAGATAGTCAGTTGTCTCAACTGATATCTGACTGATACCTGATAGTCAGTCAGAGGAAGTAAAAGTAGAGGGCATTAGGAATTAATGAACTGTGGGGGTGAGATCTTCCTTGTTGACAAAGCAAGGCAGAGATAAAAGATTAGGGCCTCTGGTTAAACGGAATGGTGGCTTTATAAGAAATTCCAAAGCAGAAAACTCAGAAAATAGCATCACATCATGGAAATCAGAGCACATGGAGGTAATTCTAGGCTCTAAAGAAAGGAAAAAATGATTTAATAAGGATAGTGGCATGATTTGTTGACTCTTTCACAAAACAAAATATTACATTATAGCTTTATCTTATTACACACACAAATTCCATATGGATTAAAGAATTAAATGTAAAACAAACCAAAAGAAACAAATTTAAAATAAGAAAATAAAAAATTTTCATAAAAAATTTATTGAATTGCAGAATGGTCATAAAATACATGAGTTCAAAACAATGGACGAATTCAAAAGGATAACTGTTACAAATGTTTTTCCATAGAGAGTTTTAAACTTTATGTGGCTGAAAAAACACCATAAATGAAATTAATAGTCAAATAAAAAGTTTCATAAAATATTTGCTCATATAGGACAAAAGAAGTAATAACCTTAATGTATGTCTTTGTTGTTAGTTGCTCATTCTTGTCTGATTTTTTGCGACCCCATGGACTTTAGCCCACCAGGCTCCTCTGTCCAAAGAATTCCTCAAGCAAGAATACTGGAGAGGATTGCCATCACATTCTCCAGGGGATCTTCCCAACCCAGGAAACGAACCTGGGTCTCCTGCATTGCAGGCAGAGTCTTTACCATCTGAACTACCAGGGGAGCCCAATCTTAATATAAAAATGTCCTCAAACAACTTAAAAGTGCCATTTTGGAAGTAAAAAAACACAAAAATATGCAAAGTAGTAGCTGAATTGATGCTTTCAAACTGTGGTGTTGGAGAAGACTCTTGAGAGTCCCTTGGACAGCAAAGAGATCAAACCAGTCAATACCAAAGGAAATAAACCCTGAATATTGATTGGAAAGACTGATGCTGAAGCTGAAGCTCCAGTACTTTGGCCACCTGATGCAAAGAGTCAAATCATCAGGAAAAGACTGTGATGCTGGGAAAGATTCAAGGAAGGAGAAGAAGGGAACAACAGAGGCTGAGATGGTTGGAAGGCATCACTGACTCAATGGACATGAGTTTGAGCAAACTCCAGGAGATACTGAAGGACAGGGAAGCCTGGCCTGCTGCAGTCTGTGAGATTGCAAAGAGTAATACATGATTGAGCAACTGAATGACAACAAAGTAGTTAAATAATAAAAATGTAGACATACCAGACCTCGGATGGCTCCTAATTTGGCAAAGATGAGTTTGCACATACACACAAAAACAAACCCTGGATATTATAATTATAAATTCTATATTATAATTTATATTTATAAATTCTATATTTATAAGTATAAAGTATATATATATTTATAATTTATAATTACAAATTATATAATTTTCAAAAATGAAGAAGGAGGAGAAGGAGAAGAGGAAGATGAAATGTGGACAAAGGCAGACCAGCCAAATACTTGGTCTCAGAAAATA
>NW_011480469.1:44395-46200 GCF_000754665.1 Bison bison bison
AAATAATACAGCAGTGAATTTCCTAGGCTTTCTTTTTCTCTCATACCATCCCAGATGTGGAACTGAGAGCCCAGCAACTCAGAAATAGCAATAAGAGTAGCAAAAGGCCCAAAAAAGATCAGTCTCTCTAGTAAAGGACCAGAAAATAAGCAGTCTAAGGAGACAGAAAACTTTCAGAGAATAATCACCTTTGTAGTTGTTTTTTTTTTTGCCAAGTCCTGTCCGACTCTTTTGTGCCCCCATGGACTATAGCCCACTAGGCTCCTCTGTCACGGGATTTCCCAGGCAAGAATACTGGAGTGGGTTGCCAATTTCCCCCTCCAGGGGATCTTACTGACCCAGGGATAGAACCCATGATTCCTTCATTGGCAGGAGGTTTCTTCTCAACTGAGCCACCATGGAAGCCAAATAATTAACTTCAGATCAGAACAGATCAGTTGCTCAGTCATGTCCGACTCTTTGAGACCCCATGAATCGCAGCATGCCAGGCCTCCCTGTCCAGCACCAACTCCCGGAGTTCACTCAGACTCACGTCCATCGAGTCAGTGATGCCATCCAGCCATCTCATCCTCTGTCGTCCCCTTCTCCTCCTGCCCCCAATCCCTCCCAGCATCAGAGTCTTCTCCAATGAGTCAACTCTTCTCATGAGGTGGCCAAAGTACTGGAGTTTCAGCTTTAGCATCATTCCTTCCAAAGAAATCCCAGGGCTGATCTCCTTCGGAATGGACTGGTTGGATGTCTTCGCAGTCCAAGGGACTCTCAAGAGTCTTCTCCAACACCACAGTTCAAAAGCATCAGTTCTTCAGTGCTCAGCCTTCTTCACAGTCCAACTCTCACATCCATACATGACCACTGGAAAAACCATAGCCTTGACTAGATGAACCTTTGTCGGCAAAGTAATGTCTCTGCTTTTGAATATGCTATCTAGGTTGGTCATAACTTTCCTTCCAAGGAGTAAGTGTCTTTTAATTTCATGGCTGCAGTCACCATCTGCAGTGATTTTGGAGCCCAGAAAAATAAAGTCTGACACTGTTTCCACTGTTTCCCCATCTATTTCCCATGAAGTGGTGGGACCGGATGCCATGATCTTCATTTTCTGAATGTTGAGCTTTAAGCCATCTTTTTCACTCTCCACTTTCACTTTCATCAAGAGGCTTTTGAGTTCCTCTTCACTTTCTACCATAAGGGTGGTGTCATCTGCATATCTGAGGTTATTGATATTTCTCCCAGCAATCTTGATTCCAGCTTGTGTTTCTTCCAGTCCAGCATTTCTCATGATGTACTCTGCATAGAAGTTAAATAAACAGGGTGATAATATACAGCCTTGATGTGCTCCTTTTCCTATTTGGAACCAGTCTGTTGTTCCATGTCCAGTTCTAACTGTTGCTTCCTAACCTGCATACAAATTTCTCAAGAGGCATTTCAGGTGGTCTGGTATTCCCATCTCTTTCAGAATTTTCCACAGTTTATTGTGATCCACACAGTCAAAGGCTTTGGCATAGTCAATAAAGCAGAAATAGATGCTTTTCTGGAACTCTCTTGCTTTTTCTATGATCCAGTGGATGTTGGCAATTTGATCTCTGGTTCCTCTGCCTTTTGTAAAACCAGCTTGAACATCAGGAAGTTCACGGTTCACAATTGCTGAAGCCTGGCTTGGAGAATTTTGAGCATTACTTTACTAGCGTGTGAGATGAGTGCAATTGTGTGGTAGTTTGAGCATTCTTTGGCATTGCCTTTCTTTGGGATTGGAATGAAACTGACCTTTTCCAGTCCTGTGGCCACTGCTGAGTTTTCCAAATTTGCTG
>NW_011480469.1:46668-60798 GCF_000754665.1 Bison bison bison
ATTCCATATTCCAAGGCCAAATTTGCCTGTTACTCCAGGTGTTTCTTGACTTCCCACTTTTGCATTCCAGTCCCCTATAATGAAAAGGACATCTTTTATGGGTGTTAGTTCTAAAAGGTCTTGTAGGTCTTCATAGAACCGTTCAACTTCAGCTTCTTCAGCGTTTCTGGTTGGGGCATAGACTTGGATTACTGTGATATTGAATGGTTTGCCTTGGAAATGAACAGAGATCATTCTGTCGTTTTTGAGATTGCATCCAAGTACTGCATTTCAGACTCTTTTGTTGACCATGATGGCCACTCCATTTCTTCTGAAGGATTCCTGCCCGCAGTAGTAGATATAATGGTCATCTGAATTAGATTCACCCATTCCAGTCCATTTCAGTTCACTGATTCCTAGAATGTCGATGTTCACTCTTGCCATCTCTTGTTTGACCACTTCCAATTTGCCTTGATTCATGGACCTGACATTTCAGGTTCCTATGCAATATTGCTCTTTACAGCCTCGGACCTTGCTTCTATCACCAGTCACATCCACAGCTGGGTATTCTTTTTGCTTTGGCTCCATTCCTTCATTCTTTCTGGAGTAATTTCTCCACTGATCTCCAGTAGCATATTGGGCACCTACTGACCTGGGGAGTTTCTCTTTCAGTATTCTACATTTTGCCTTTTCATACTGTTCATGGGGTTCTCAAGGCAAGAATACTGAAGTGATTTGCCATTCCCTTCTCCAGTGGACCACATTCTGTCAGATCTCTCCACCGTGACCCTCCCGTCTTGGTGTAATAATTACTTTACTCCAGCCAAAATCCAGAGAAAAACCTATGACCCCATTAGCACTCATGCCAGCAAAGGCCAAGTGAGAGCTTAAATTTCCTCCCCTCAAGGCCATAAAGAGGTGCCCCCATGCCTCTGCAGGGGTGGTATCTGAGGGTGCCGGTAGGGACCTAGGACTTTCATCCCCTCTTGTCATTACAAGACCCCTTTGCAGTGTAAATGGAGACCATATGGGAAGTCTGGACTTCCATGCCTTCCCATTTCCTAGTGGGATGGTGATAGAGCAGGCTTAGTGAAGACTGAGGACCTTTACTACCTCTCAATAGTAACGAGGCCATCCCACCAGTGTGTCAGTGGCAACACAAGCATCCATGACTGGCAACGATGAAGAGCCTTTCCTAACCAGATCAGGTGTTAACAGAGGCAAAGTGGGGAATCTAAACTTTTAAACAGTATGAGACAGCTTTCCCTCTTCCAGAGAAGTATCAAACAAAGCCAGTGAAAGAGAAGGTTTAAGTAAGACCCAGGCTCATAACATATCATGAAAATATCCAGGTTTCAATCAGAAATCACTCATCATACCAAGAACAAGGAAGACCTCAAAGGGATATATATATATATTCACTATATGTTAACATTGAGATGACAGACATGTGAGAATAATCTGACAAATATTTTTAAGCAACCATGATAAAAATACTTCAACAAGCAACTAAAAACAAGCTTGAAGCAGATTTTTCAAACAACAGAACACCTCAGCAAAGAGAAAGCTCAGCAAAGATATAGAAGATATAAGAATGAAGTAGAATTTTACAGCTGAAATATACACTAACTGAAATCAAAGCTGAGTGGATGGTACTGAAGAATTTATTTACAGGGCAGCAATGGAGAAACAGACATAGAGGATAGACTTATGGGCATGGGGAGAGGGAAGAAGAGGGTGAGATGTATGGAAAGAGTAACATGGAAACTTACATTGCCATATGTAAAATAGATAGCCAACAGGAATCTGTGGTATGGCTCAGGAAACCCAAACAGGGGCTCTGTATCAGCCTAGAGGAGTGGGATGGGGAGGGAGATGGGAGGGAGTTTCAAAGGGGAGGGGATATATGTACACCTATGGCTGATTCATGTTGAGGTTTGACAGAAAACAACAAAATTCTGTAAATAAAACATAAATTAATTTTCCAAAAGTTTCCAAAAACTTTAAAAAAAGCATTGAGTGGATGAAAACAACTCCAGAATAGAGGAAGATAGGAAAGAATTGATAAACTAACAGACAGAACAAGAGAAATCATCCAAATGAGTCAACATAGAGGAAAGATAACTGAACAGAAGTCATCAGAAACTTGGAAGGAAAAGAGAAAAAGGGTGGCTTTAAAAATGTACCCTAAGAAATAATGTCTGAAAAGTTTTAAACTTGATGAGAAATGCAGGTCAAGAAGCAACAGTTAGAACGGGACATGGAAAAACAGACTGGTTCCAAATAGGGAAAGGAGTACGTCAAGGCTATATATTGTCACCCTGCTTATTTAATTTATATGCGGAGTGCATCCTGAGAAACGCTGGACTGGATGAAGCACAAGCTGGAATCAAGATTGCCGGGAGAAATATCCATAACCTCAGATATACAGACAACACCACCCTTATGGCAGAAACTGAAAAAGAACTAAAGAGCCTCTTGTTGAAATGAAGAGGAGAGTGAAAAAGTTGGCTTAAAGCTCAACATTCACAAAACTAAGATCATGACATCTGGTCCTATCACTTCATGGCAAATAGATGGGGAAACGATGAAACACTGACAGACTTTATTTTTTCAGTTCAGTTCAGTTCAGTAGCTTAGTCGTGTCGAACTCTTTGTGACCCCACGAACCACAGCATGCCAGGCCTCCCTGTCCATCACCAACTCCCAGAGTCCACCAAAATCCACGTCCATTGAGTTGGTGATGCCATCCAACCATCTCATCCTCTGTTGGCTCCTTCTCCTCCTGCCCTCAATCTTTCCCAGCATCAGGTCTTTTCAAATGAGTCAGCTCTTCGTATCAGGTGGCCAAAGTATTAGAGTTTCAGTTTCAATATCAGTACTTCCAATGAACACCCAGGACTGATCTCCTTTACATTGGACTGGTTGGATCTCCTTGCTGTTCAAGGGACTCTTAAGAGTCCTCTCCGATAAAAACATCAGTTCTTCAGCACTTAGCTTTCTTTATAGTCCAACTCTCACATCTATACATGACCACTGGAAAAACCATAGCCTTGACTAGATGGAACTTTGTTGACAAAGTAATGTCTCTACTTTTTAATATGCTCTCTAGGTTAGTCGTAACTTTCCTTCCAAGGAGTAAGAATCTTTTAATTTATTTTTTAGGGCCTCCAAAATCACTGCAGATGGTGACTGCAGCCATGAAATTAAAAGATGCTTACTTTTAAGGGAAATTATCCGGAAGGGTCTACCACAATATTTTAACATTATTCTTTTCTGGGTTTCAAATGTCTCTTAACTATTTTATTTTTGTATCCATATTTTCTATTTTATATATATACTTCCAGCTTTAGTAGTAATTTGTAATTGTATGTTTATAAGGAAAAAAAGAGAACTATTAGAGGCTTCAGGTTTAAATGGTGGTATTTCTTTCACTTCTGGTTAAATGATATAACTACATTCAAGAGAACACAAATTAGCAGTAATTTCAAAAGCAGAAGCAAGGTTGTAATTGACCAAAATCTCAAAAGGGTCTATTTCTTTACCGTCAATGCAAATTAATTAAGAAAAAAATGTGATCTGAAATAATAAAAATACTCCAGTCAATAAAAATTAGTAAGAAATATTAAAACATTTTGAATAACTGTCTAGCTTGGAAAAATCAGGAACTGTACCAAGTATGAAACTATGCAATACATGCTTCTATTACCTCCTTGAACTTACAGTTCAAGAATTTTTTAAAGATGGTACAAGTCTACTGCCTCCATCAACACCTCCATATTGTACATCTCTCTTTTTGTATTTATTTATTTTTAAAATTTTTATTTTATATTGGAGTATAATTGATTAATAATGTTTTGTTAACTTCAGGTATACAGCAGTGATCCAGTTATACATATTCATGTATATATTCTTCTTAAAATAGATTTTGAATATTTTAAAAATAGATTTGTTTGAAATAGATTTTTCAAATAGATTTCATTTCCCAGTTCAGTTCAGTTCAGTTCAGTCACTCAGTTGTGTCTGACTCTTTGCGACCCCATGAACCGCAACATGCCAGACCTCCCTGTCCATCACCAACTTCTGGAGTTCACTCAGAGTCACGTCCATCGAGTCAGTGATGCCATCCAGCCATCTCATCCTCTGTCGTCCCCTTCTCCTCCTGCCCTCAATCCCTCCCGGTTTGTTATATAATATTGAGTAGAGTATCCTGCTCTATACAGTAGGTCCTTTTTGGTTATCCATTTTAAATATCACAGTGTGAACATGTCAATTCCAAACTCCCTAACTATCATACATTTCTTTAATCCATTTTGAAACTAAACTTATATGGAAAAATAAGACCTGAGGTAGACCACGATAGGGTACAACGTATTTAGAAATACCCTACAGGCTCCAGAAGTATCCCAGAAAACAAAACTCTTCATGAAATGTGGGGAAATAGGAAAATAATTTTCTGCTATGCAATCTAGTTTATAATAAAGCAAGCAGCTGTAAATATTATGTAGTACTATCTTTTCAGATTCTCTGGCCAAGAAAATGTGTAAATTTTAGCAGTGTTCTCAAGAATTGTGAAAGAAGCTGGGGCAATCCACATATCTATTGCACCTGGCTAGATATATTTATTTCCTTGTATGGCAGAATCAATCAGGGCTCATCTGGAGAAGCAGTACCATTAGGAGATGAGAGAGACAGAGAGGAAGGTGTGTGGCAGGAATTTGACTTTATACTACTGCTGCTAAGTCACTTCAGTCGTGTCTGACTCTGTGCGACCTCATAGATGGCAGCCCACCAGGCTCCCCGGTCCCTGGGATTCTCCAGGCAAGAACCCTGGAGTGGGTCGCCATTTCCTTCTCCAGTGCATGAAAGTGAAAAGTGAAAGTGAAATCACTCAGTCGTGTCCGACTCTTAGCGACCCCATGGACTGCAGCCCACCAGGCTCCTCCACCCATGGGATTTTCCAGGCAAGAGTACTGGAGTGGGGTGCCATTGCCTTCTCCTTTGACTTTATACAGTTGTAGGAAATCACAGTTGTAGGAAATCATCTGTGTCCAGAAGAATATTTTCTACAAAGCTGTTACAACTGTTGCTAGAGTTTGAGATCCACAAGGCAGGCAGAACAGAAGAAAAGATGAATGTAAAGAGGAGGTGAGCCTGAAGCCTCACTGAGCAGACTGAAATCTGTATGGATTCTTGTGGCCTCCGACTGTGATAATATGGGATTCTGCAGAAGCCAGAGTCCTCCATCACAGAGTTAAGCACACACATTAGGGTAGATGTTGCCTCTCACAATGAAGTTAATTAACAGATAAGCATCATTTGAGAGCTAAACATCCACCTAGTTAATAAATTTTTATATTAAATTTTCACAGTTCAAGTAACTAGTGTGGTCTCTGTCTCTTGACTCTGATTCACATGGTATCATTATTTCAAGCATGATAAAAAGAAAAAGAATCTCTTTATACATGTATATGAATTTCTACAACATAAGGAAAAAAGTTTACCACACAAGAGAAGAGTAGAAATACACTGAGTTATTGGAAAGGAGGTGTCATTTGTGTTATTGATGTAATCTAGTAAATAGGAAAAAGAATAAAAAATAGAACAAAACAGAGGAACACATTACTTACATGATGAAAGGTCATGGTGTCAAAATAAAGAACAGGCAGGGGTACCCAAAGAAAACGGGTAGCCATAAAAATGCTGTAGGCTTCAAAGAATATGTACCAAGCTAAATAAGAACAGGAACAGGCAGAGAATTAAAGGAATTGGTAAAATAAGAAAATAAAAATGTAGAAGTGTAAAAAAAACAAGCAGAATTAAAACTAAGCTAAATTGATTCTGAAGAAACCTATTTATTGATATAATTGAGAAGTTCTTGACAAAAGAAAAAAGGACATTAATGGGAATAGTAAGAGAGATAACAGAAGATCAAAATTAAATGTAAAAAGCAATCACTGTTCATAAAGAAAAGAAAATGAAACAAAATAATCATAAATATATTTTTAAAATGTTTTTGAACTAAAAAATGTAGTCTACAATGTATCAGCAAAAAAATAAGTATGAGAGTAACAGACTCATTCTGGAACTAGATGCCAAACTGAAAGGAAACCTCGTTCACAGAGACTTGAAGAGAAACATTTTATAATCCAAGAATCCTGAATGCAGAGGTTATTACTCATGTGGAAAAATCTCAGTGACATGTGTGCTTAGAAATATAAAACACATTTAACCTTCCTTTAAAAAAAAGTACTCAAAGTGTATTCCAGCTAATCAAAAGATTAATCGAAGTAAAAATCCAAAAGTAGAGAAAAAATAATGAAATGACTGATTGCTATAATTGAGAACTAAGAAACATCGAGTTATTGGAATAATGAGTAAAGAATTTGAATATAAACATAAAAATAAAAATATCCACAAAAAATTAATTAGAGAAAAATGTTATCCTTATCACTGTCTTCCCCTTCATCAAAGTGTTAAATATCAAGTTAAATTTGCAGATGTGGGAAATTAGAAATGTAAAAGGATAGAGGAAATTTTAAATTTAGGCTGAATTATTTCCCTTACATAGAGCAGATTACAAACACCAGTATTTTAAAAGAATGATTTTTAAATTATTAAGGCAACATATGCATAGTTAAGGGTCCAGGAAATCTAACTGATATAATTTTTTAAATCTCACACTAAAATATATATGCTATTTAATGTAATCCATAATATAAGAAACTGTTTCAAAAATACTTCTTAACAGAAAATTATAAGCCTTTCTCAGTGAAAGGCTTATGAATTTCAATAAAAATAATAGTATAGTTGCAAATCTATTTTAAATTATATGAAAAGAACAAATCACCTTATACAAGTATGATTTCTTTGTAAATGCACTTTTGATATGATAGTAGAAGAATCTATTAATATGTTACATCAGATTTAATGAAAATTTTGGTTGGTTAGCCCTGGGTTTAGAAGGTGGTCTGCTAAATTTAACTAGCATGAGTGTCGGTGACTAATTTAATCACAGTGATATACTTATTGTCATAGTAAAAATGGAAAACTATGTATATCTTTGATTTTCCTGTAAAATTTGGAAATAATAACATAAAATATCTGTCAAATACTCAACATAGATTAAGTGCTCAACAAATGATTGATTTTGTTGTTACTGTTGTTACAAATTAGGAAAAAAATTCACCTCAACATATTCTGACAATTAGTCAGCTAAATTCAAAAATAACCCCCAATCAACTTAAAATACTTCATTTATATCAGAAGGATAGATTCTTCATTCATATGAAAAAATATTTATTTTACTCTGATGGTCATCCAAGTTAAATTTAAAGCATTGGATCCCAACTTTTAAGATCCAGATAAAAATCTGAGTGTACACTGAATCATTTTTATTTAACTTTGTTTTGAAAATAATCCATAGATAGCTCTTTGAAGATGTATTTACTAGTTTTAAGGATTATTTCTACACGTATTTATATAGGTGTTGATTTAGTTGCTAGGTCATATCAGACTCTTTTGATTCCTTTAGTCTCCTCTGTCCATGGGATTTCCCAGGCAAGAACACTGGAGTGAGTTGCCATTTCCTTCTCCAAGGGATCTTTTCCACCCAAGGGCTGAACCCGTGTCATCTCCTGCAGGCAGTCTCCTGCATTAAAGGTCGATTCTTTACTGCTGAGCCACCAGGGAAGTCATATTAAATCGTATTAATTTTTCTATTTCTGATATATATATATATGTACATATTTACCAAGATTTTAATAGGAATACAGGTCAGAGAGAAGAATTCTCATGTATTTCATTTCTTCTTGAAATATCATTATTCCAGGAAAGTAGGTTTATTTAGATAGTCCAGTAATAGCTAAATATGCAAATAATAATTGTGATGTATAAATGGTAAATAAAATAAGCATTTGTAACTTTTCATTTTTGTTATAGAATATTAAGCATTATTAAAGTAAAAACTATTTATAAGTATTTAGAGCAACAAAATGAAAGTACCACTTCAAAGGTGATGGCTTCCATGAGATACAGCAGACTATAACAAAGAGAGAAATAGTTCTTACTGGCTTGGGAGGACTCACATGGGTATCCCCCAAGGGCTCAGCATAGAATGAGGAGACAGAAATTCACGTCTCTCAGCCTTTTCCAGAAAGAGGCCAGTTTGCATATCTTAAAAGCTATAGCCTGAAGGTCCTAAACTAGCATGCACTGGGGGACTGAGTGTGATTGGAGAGGCCGGCTGGAGTCATCTCTACATTCTCCCTCTATCTTGCTCCAGGCCAAGGTATCTCCTGAAAGGAGCTGAGCACAATCTGAGCACAGTCTGGATTCTTTGGGTGCCACCAAGAGGATGCACCCCTTGATCGACTGTCTCTGGGAGCCATCAGGGCTGTATTCCAGAGACCCTGGGGCTGTAGCAAACAAGAAAAATAGTTCTTAACCGGCTACCCCCAGAGCTTAGAACAGAGACTTCAGTCAGAAACAGCTGTCTCTCAGTCCGCCTCTGAAAGAGGCCAATTTGTATATCTTAAAAGCTGTGGCCTGAGGGTCGGCTTCTAATTTTACCTGCATCTAGGGGCCTGGAGAATCCCAGGGATGGGGGAGCCTGGTGGGCTGCCATCTATGGGGTTGCACAGAGTCGGACGCGACTGAAGCAACTTAGCAGCAGCAGCACCAGCAGGGGTCAAGGTGTGCTGCAGTCCAGGGGGTCACAAAGAGTCAGACATGACTTGGCAACTGGAAAACAACAAGGGGTCAAAGGGCAATCCTCTCCAAAGACCTGGGAGAATTTTGTTGTTCAGTCACTTAATCATGTCTGATTCTTTGTGACCTAATGAACTGCAGCACACCAGGCTTCCCTGTCCTTCACTATCTCCCAGAGTTTGACTCATGTCTACTGAGTTGATGATGCCATCCAACCATCTCATCCTTTGTCTCCATCTTCTCCTCCCACCCTCAATCTTTCCCAGCCTTAGGATCTTTTCCAAGGAGTGGCTCTTCACGTCAGGTGGACAAAGTCTTGGAGCTTCAGCTTCAGCATCAGTCCTTCCAATTAATATTCAGGGAGGGTGATAAGTGCTATCTTTGCACTGTTCCTCTGTCCTGCTCCCTGGAAAGAGCTTCCACACATACCTGGGGCCCCAGCTTTTGTGGCTACTGCCCAGAAGGTACACTCTCTTCTTAATCTCCCAGCTCTGCTGTCGATGGGACTTGAGTTCCTGATTCCACACAACTACTGGAGCATTTCTTAACCAAGTAAGAAGCACTTCTTACCCAATCATCCCTCAAGGGCTCAGTGCAAGGAGAACAGACAGAAACATCCATCTCCCAATCTTTCCCAGAACAAGGGTTATTTGCACACTTTAAAAGCTTTGCCCTGGGGGTTAGTCTTCTAATTTAGCACACATTCAGGGATAGACTGCAGTCCTCTCCAGAGACAGGAGAGGTTAAAATTATCTCTTGAGTTCTCCCTGTGGCCAACCCAAGGTCACCAGAATCTTCCTGGAATGAGTTTGTACACATGTCTGGCAGACTTAATAGACATTTACATATATTTCTATCCAATAACAGCAGCATAGACATTCTTCTCAAGCACATTTGAAACATTCCCTAGGACAGATAGTATGTCAGTGACTCTTTACAAATTTAAGAAGATTGAAATCACATAAACATCTTTTCCAGCCACACTGGTATATAAAACTAGAAGTGAATCACAGGAAGAAAACTGGAAAATTCACAGAAATGTGAGATTAAACAACATTCTACTATAAAATCAATGGGTCAAAGAAGAAAGCAAGATAGAAATTAAAAATACCTTGAGACAAAAGAAAATAAAAATAAACATACCAAAACTTATGAAATGCAGCAAAAACAATTCTAAGAGGGAGTTCAAAACAATAAATGACTACATTAAGGGGAAAACAAAGTTCACATAATTAATAAGTTTGCACCTCAAGAACTAGAACAAAGAGAACAAACTAAGCCCAAAATGAGTAAAAAAAGGAAATGACAAAGATCAGAGCAGGAATAAATTAAAAAGACTAAAATGATAATAGAAAGGATCAATAAACTTAAGAGCTAGCTTTGAGCAAAATTAACAAAATTTTAGCTACACTCACCAAAGAAATAAAGAGAGAGAACTTAAGTAAATAAAATCAAAAGTGAAACAGGAAATATTACAACTAATAGCAAAAAATCCACAAAAGATCATGAGAGTACTATGAACAATCATACATCAACAAATTGGACTACCTAAAAGAAATGAATAAATTTCTAGAAACATAAAACCTATCAAGACTAAATCATGAAGAAATAAAAAATCTGAACAGGCCAAAGAATATTGAATCAATACTCAAAACCCTACCAACAAAGAAAGATGCAGCATCAAATGACTTTCATTGGTGAATTGTGGCTCAGTGGCAAAGAATCTGCCTTGCAATGAAGGAGACATGGGTTCAATCCCTGGTGGAGAAGATCCCCTGGAGAAGGAAATGACAACCCACTCCAGTGTTCTTGCCTGGGAAACCCATGAACAGAGGATTCTGGTGGGTTACGGTCCATGGGGACGCAAAAGAGTAGGACATGAGTTAGCAACAAAAAAAACAAATAAAATATTTCAGTTCAGTTCAGTTCAGTTCAGTTGCTCAGTCGTGTCTGACTCTTTGCGACCCCATGAATCGCAGCACGCCAGGCCTCCCTGTCCATCACCAACTCCTGGAGTTCACCCAAACTCATGTGCATCGAGTCAGTGATGCCATACAGCCATCTCATCCTCTGTCGTCCCCTTCTCCTCTTGCCCCCAATCCCTCCCAACATCAGAGTCCTTTCCAACGAGTCAACTCTTTGCATGAGGTGGCCAAAGTACTGGAGTTTCAGCTTTAGCATCATTCCTTCCAAAGAAGTCCCAGGGCTAATCTCCTTCAGAATGGACTGACTGGATCTCCTTGCAGTCCAAGGGCCTCTCAAGAGTCTTCTCCAACACCACAGTTCAAAAGCATCAATTCTTTGGCGCTCAGCCTTCTTCACAGTCCAACTCTCACATCCATACATGACCACAGGAAAAACCATAGCCTTGACTAGATGAACCTTTGTTGGCAAAGTAATGTCTCTGCTTTTCAATATGCTATCTAGGTCGGTCATAACTTTCCTTCCAAGGAGTAAGCGTCTTTTAATTTCATGGTTGCAGTCACCATCTGCAGTGATTTTGGAGCCCAAAAACATAAAGTCTGACACTGTTTCCACTGTTTCCCCATCTATTTCCCATGAAGTGATGGGACCGGATGCCATGACCTTCGTTTTCTGAATGTTGAGCTTTAAGCCATACATATATATAAAACTTTAAAATTCCACCAAAAACAGTTTGAATTAATAAATTCAGGAAGTACAGGATTCAAAATCAACATACAAAAATTCTGCATACCAATAATGAACTGTCAGAAAAAGAAATTAAGAAAATAATCACATTTACAATTTCATCAAAAAAAGACTAAAATACTTTGGAATAAATTTAACCAAAGAGGTAAAATGCCTGTATGCTAAAAACTATAAAAAGAAATTGAAGAAAATGAAAATAACAAAAAAACGGAAAGAAATCTCATGAGCATGGATTAGAAGAAAAAACTATTTACAGCTGCAGTTCTAGAAGAAGAGCAAGAATGAAGTACAATAAACATTTGGCAATGAGGAATGGGGAAATTAAGTCTGAGATAAATTCATACTGTAAAAGGGGTATTTTTAAAAATAAAGAACAACATTACACCAAATCATAATAAACAAAAGTGAAAATTGAAGACAATAAAAATCCTGACAGCTGTCTGAGAAAAAAAGCATAGTGTTCTCAAAGGAGGAACAGTAATATAAACAGCTGGAAAAAAAAATAGAAATCAGAGGATAAGAAAACAATATCTTCAAAGCACTGAAAGAAAATAACTTGCAACTGAGAATTTTATAGCCTGTGATACTGTACTTCAAAACTGAAGGTGAAATAAAAATAATTTTAGACAAATCAAAACAAAAAATTCATTCCTTCAAACCCACTGGAAAGGAAATACTGAAGAGTGCTCTTTAGTCAAAAGAAAAATGATCCCATCTGGATATATCAGTAAGGCAGGCATCATTAGAGTTGTATTATAAACCACCACACTGTGATTTTATGACTTTCTTCTTACATCTCACAGTTTTTACTTTATAAATTTTAATGGCCCATCACTCAGAGCATAAAGACCCATGACTGCTAGATCCTCTTGACAATTTTCATCTTTTAAGTCTGTAAGTTACACACAGTACAACCAAATGCTTTTTTACTAGAATTATATTTATTTAAATTTTATTTAATCAATTTTTGCTATTACCACTCCAGGTTATTCATATATTTTGGTCCATTCTTTTAGTGGTAATTTTTCTGTCATGTGTATCTAGTAATAAAAAAAAGTGTAGCTGATTTTTTAAATCGAATTTTTTAAATTGTGCCTTTTTTATGTGAAGATTTAACTGATTTAATTTAACATGTTTACTGATATATTTGTCTTTTGCCTGCCATTTCACTGCATGTTTTCTACTTACAGCTTTCATTTTCCTTTGAGTAGTGATAGAAAAAAATTGATTTGTTAATACTAGGTAGTGAATCAACAAATTTGCTTTATTCCTTTTATAACCTCATGGATTAAAAAAATGCATACATATAATATAAAAATGTATTCAAATTTCATTTCACTCCCAAAGAAGGGCAATGCCAAAGAATGTTCAAATTACCATACAATTGTGCTCATTTCACATGTTAGCAAAGTAATGCCCCAAATCCTTCAAGCTTGGCTTCAGTAGTACATGAACCAAGAACTTCCAGATGTACAAACTGGATTTGGAAAAGGCAGAGGAACCAGAGATCAAATTTCCAATATCTGTTGGATCATAGAGAAGGAAATGGCAACCCACTCCAGTGTTGTTGCCTGGAGAATCCCAGGGATGGGGGAGCCTGGTGGGCTGCCATCTATGGGGTCACACAGAGTCGGACACGACCGAAGTGACTTAGCAGCAGCAGTTGGATCGTAGAGAAAGCAAGGTAATTCCAGAACAACATCTACTTCTGCTTTATTGACTACATTAAAGCCTTTGACAGTGTGGACCACAAAAAACTGGAAAATTCTTAAAGAGATGTAAATACCAGACCACCTTACTTGTCTCCTGAGAAACCTGTATGCAGGTCAAGAAGCAACAGTTAGAACTGGACATGGAACAACAGACTGGTTTAAAGTTGGGAAAGGAGTATGTCAAGGCCGTATATTGTCACCCTGCTTATTTAACTTACATGCAGAGTACATCATGAGAAATGTCAGGTTGGATGAATCACAAAATGGAATCAAGATTGCCAGGAGAAATATCAACTACCTCAGATATACAGATAATACCACTCTAATTGCAGAAGCAAAGAAGAACTAAAGAGCCTCTTGGTGAGGGTGAAAGAGGAGAGTGAAAATGCTGGCTTAAAACTCCACATTCAAAAAAATAAGATCATGGCAAAAAGGTGGGGGGAAAAGGGAAACAGTGGCAGATTTTATTTTCTTGGATTCCAAAATCACTGTGGACAGTGATTGCAGCCATGAAATTAAAAGATACTTGCTCCTTGGAAGGAAAGCTATGACAAAAATAGAGAGAGTATTAAAAAGTGGAAACATCACTTTGCCAGCAAAGGTCCATATATTCAAAGCTATAGTTTTCCCAGTAGTCATGTACGGATCTGAGAGTTGGACCATAAGGAAGACTGAGTGCCTGAAAAATTGATGCTTTCAAATTGTGGTGCTGGAGAAGACTCTTGAGAGTCCCTTGGATATCAAGATAAAACCAGTCAGTACTAAAGGAAATCAACCTTGAATATTCATTGGAAAGACTGATGCTGAAGCTGAAGCTCCAATATTTTGACCACCTGATTCGAAGTTGGGAAAGACCTTGATGCCAGGAAAGATTGAGGGCAAGAGGAGAATGGGGTGACAGAATATAAGATGATTGGATGGCATCATTGACTCAATGGACATGACTTTGAGTAAACTCTGGGAGATAGTGAAGGACAGGGAAGTCTGGTGAGCTATAGTCCATGAAGGTCACAGAGTTGGACACGTCTTAGGAACTGAACAGCAGCATTATATATATATA
>NW_011480469.1:60898-64591 GCF_000754665.1 Bison bison bison
TCCTATTAAATTATGGCCATCATATTTTAATACCTAAGAAATATTTGTAGTTACCAATTACTCTTTATCACAGCAGTCTGTTAATATTTTATGTATGTACTATTCTTTGTTTTTTGTTTTTTTTTTTCTGATACTGGCGTGCTGCAAGTCATGGGGTTGCAAAGAGTCGGACATGACTGAGCGACTGATCTGATCTGAAGCATAAACTAAATTTTTCATTCGATTTTTGTTACTGTTTTCAGTTCAGTTCAGTTCAGTCACTCAGTCGTGTCCGACTCTTTGCAACCCCATGAATTGCAGCACACCAGGCCTCCCCGTCCATCACCAACTCCCAGAGTTCACCCAAACCCATGTCCATCGAGTTGGTGATGCCATCCAACCATCTCATCCTCTTTCATCCCCTTCTTCTCCTGCCCCCAATCCCTCCCAACATCAGAGTCTTTTCCAATGAGTCAACACTTCACATGAGGTGGCCAAGGTATTGGAGTTTCAGCTTCAACATCAGTCCTTCCAATGAACACCCAGGACTGATCTCCTTTAGAATGGACTGGTTGGATCTCCTTGCAGTCCAAGGGACTCTCAAGAGTCTTCTCCAACACCACAGTTCAAAAGCATCAATTCTTCGACACTCAGCTTTCTTCACAATCCAACTCTCACATCCATACATGACCACTGGAAAAACCATAGCCTTGACTAGACGGACCTTTGTTGGCAAAGTAATGTCTCTGCTTTTCAATATGCTATCTAGGTTGGTCATAACTTTCCTTCCAAGGAGTAAGAGTCTTTTCATTTCATGGCTGCAGTCACCATCTGCAGTGATTTTGGAGCCCAAAAAAATAAAGTCTGACACTGTTTTCACTGTTTCCCCATTTCCCATGAAGTGATGGGACCAGATGCCATGATCTTCGTTTTCTGAATGCTGAGCTTTAAGACAACTTTTTCACTCTCCTCTTTCACTTTCATCAAGCAGCTTTTGAGTTCCTCTTCACTTTCTGCCATAAGGGTGGTGCATCTACATATCTGAGGTTACTGATATTTCTCCCGGCAGTCTTGAGTCCAGCTTGTTACTGTTTCACTGTTCCCTTTATTTTGTCTGGAGTTAGTGTTTCGATTTCACTTTTGTTCTTTTCCATATTATTTCCTTTGAAAAGTTTTTCTGGCTAGTTTACTTCCTTGCTTCCTACACTGTCTTTTTGTTGATTATCCACCAATAACCCCATGCTTAATTACTCAGATAGAGACCTCTTTAGAATTGTCTACAAGTTCAGCATTTTTCTGTAGCATTGATAGAAATCACCAGTTTTGCCACTATAATGATCATCCCCCCTCTCTCCAACCTACCTAAGTCAATCTCCTTCTCTCTATCTCTCTCAGAAATTTTAGGTTCATCTGCCTTTGATCTCTCTGGAATATCTCAATATATCTGACCTAGTCATGGTAATCTTATTTTTTCCTGTTGTTCCACACTTACAGGTATATTTCTTTAATAAATAGATGTTTTATTTTCAATTTTTAATGGGATTTTGGCAGTGAAAATGAGAGGCAAAAACATAAGAATTTCATTGGCCAAACTAAAGCAGATTTGAGTTGCTTTTTCTCAGAAAAGCCTTATCTACATTTTACCTTTTAAATAACATATGCAAACCTAAGGTACACTTGGTTCATTTCCTGGGGAAAATAGGTACTTATTCTACTGGCTAGTCTTGAGGTTCTAAGAAATAAAGCTAGAATTAAGATACACATATTCAAGTTTATCTTTAGGGTAGTGGCAACTTTTACAAGAAAACATTGGACGATTAAAAACTTGTTATCTATGAGCTTTTGAGAGGAAAATCATTTTCATTTGTTTGTTTGCCTTTATGTGCCCAGCACTTAAGAGAGTATAAATTGATGTACTCTTTCAGAAAGAAGATACCTTTATAGTCAATGGATTTTATTTTTTTTTAAATAATCTAGTACAGCAGAAACACAACATTATGCATCAACTATACTCCAATAAAAAATAATTTTAAAAAAATCTAGAATTTGAGTAGAAAAATATTTCTCCAGAAAGAAATCAAAATAAACACTTTGGGGTTTTCTTTCTCTTTGTTTGGTTTTACTCTATTTTTCAATATTTTTGGTACAATACATTCCAGTTTAAAAAAAAAAAAAGGTTGAAACTTTCTGGAGATATCAAATAAAATTAATGGTTATATACACTGCTGGTAGATATCTTGATATCAGTGCTATAGATTTCATAGTCACTCACTTATTATCTTGTGCAGAAAGGGTCATTTGAGGATTCATCAAACAGAGATACAATGATCTGGAAGCCTGGGAAAATTATTATTTGAAGTCTTGTGCCATTGATTAATGAGTAACAGAAAGTTTAGATTTATTTTTAGTTAATTTTTAATGGAGTATAGTTGCTTTACACTGTTGTGTTAGTTTCTGCTGTATAGCAAAGTGGATAAGCTATACATGTATATATATCCACTCTTTTTTGGATTTCCTTCCCATTTAAACCACCACAGAGCACCGAGTAGAGGTTCTCTGAGCTACACATTAGGTTCTCATTACTTATCTGTTGTATACATAGAATCAACAGTATATGTATATATATCATTCCCAATCTGCCAATTCATTCCATCACTACCCCTTTCCCCACTTAGTGTCCATACTTTTGTTCTCTAATTCTGTGCCTGTTCTTCAGACAAGATCATCTATACCATCTTTCTAGATTCCACATACATGTGTTAATATATATTTGTTTTTCTCTTTCTGACTTACTTCACTCTGTATGACAGTCTCTAGGTCCATCCACGGCTCTACAAATGATCCAGTTTTGATTTAATAGAAATTACTAGCAAGGAATCACTTGTCACTGACATCCATCTCATGACCACCTTATGCACCCTCTTGTTAAGTCACCCAATAGCCATTACCTCTCTGAGCAGAATTAAGTGATGCGAATGATGCTGCCACAAGCCCAGGCTGGTCAGGCAGGCAAAGTTGCTCACATGTTCAATTTGTAGCATCCTTTAAAGGAAGCAGTGGGACAGAGTTTCAGGTACCAGTGCCTTGACACAAATTACCAACCACACTGTCACAGTTCCCCATTCAAGTCTGCAGCATTTCATATTCTCTTTGTTTGCTCCTTATTGTAATTTTCACCTAAAAGATACAAAATCATGATTTCTCTTAAAGAAATGTGTGCCACATCTGTGTTTTGAAATGCTGTTAAGATTATTAATCATGAACTCACATTTTTAAAACAAAATGCAGTAGTCTCTATTTCCCATTGTGATTTTTAGCTCCACGTATTATTTTCACCTGAATACTTGTCATGTGTTCTGGGATTTCCCATAATATTTTCTATGAACTTCCATTAGCATTTTTGTTATGCTCTTCTAGCTGTTTAGCTTCTTATGTTTCCGCCTAGTATATTGTGGAAGGAAATTTCTCACAGTAGAAGCTATATACTCTGGCTTTGCAAAGAACCTGTATTTATTACCTGTATCATGAATAACTAAATTACTATTTGCAGGGTTTGAGGGGGAAGTTGGCTTTTTGTATGGCTTCTTAATGAAGAAATACCATGATTTTGTGGAGAAGGCAATGGCACCCCACTCCAGTACTCTTGCCTGGAAAATCCCATGGATGGAAGAGCCTGGTAGGCTGCAGTCCATGGGGTCGCAAAGAGTCAGACAC
>NW_011480469.1:64691-65801 GCF_000754665.1 Bison bison bison
GGTAGGCTGCAGTCCATGGGGTCGCAAAGAGTCAGACACGACTGAGCAACTTCACTTTCACTTTTTACTTTCATGCATTGGAGGAGGAAATGGCAATCCACTCCAGTGTTCTTGCCTGGAGAATCCCAGGGATGGGGGAGCCTGGTGGGCTGCCGTCTATGGGGTCGCACAGAGTCGGACATGACTGAAGCAACTTAGCAGCAGCAGCAGCATGATTTTAAGATTTATATTTGAAAAGTGTATCTGGAAATTTACAATAAGTTAGCAACTACCAAAATTCATCATCTAACCTGTCTTCATTATTTCAATATTTCACTATATTTCACTCTTTTATTGTTTAAAGAGAACAAAAAAAAAATGCCACTGCATTAATTGCTTTTAGCATTTCTTTGAACTTTATCAAGAAGCAAATCATTTGCCGTACTAACCACTGGCCTTTTTATGCTAGCAAAAAATACAAGCAAATTTAGATTGAGTGAATAATAGTCAGTACCATAAAGGCCCTTATGTTTTTATTATTCAGTGTCAATATCTCAACTGATAAAAAACCAAGGAAGAGAGACCAATTGATTCATGCCTATTTTTTTCCCAATAAGTTTACAAAACTTCATCATTTTAATCAAATATTGTTCTCAGGGTTTCTGTCCCATCTTTAATGCTTTTCTTTTTTGTAGTACCTGAAAGAACTTCATCAGTTAGTCAGTCAGTTCAATCGCTCAGTCGTGTCCAACTCTTTGCAACCCCATGAATTGCAGCATGCCAGGCTTCCCTGTCCATCACCAACTCCCGGAGTTCACCCAGACTCACTTCCATCGAGTCAGTGATGCCATCCAGCCATCTCATCCTCTGTCGTCCCCTTCTCCTCCTGCCCCCAATCCCTCCCAGCATCAGAGTCTTTTCCAATGAGTCAACTCTTCGCATGAGGTGGCCAAAGTACTGGAGTTTCAGCTTAGCATCATTCCTTCCAAACAAATCCCAGGGCTGATCTCCTTCAGAATGGACTGGTTGGATCTCCTTGCAGTCCAAGGGACTCTCAAGAGTCTTCTCCAACACCACAGTTCAAAAGCATCAATTCTTCAGTGCTCAGCTTTCTTCACAGTCCAACTCTCA
>NW_011480469.1:65901-80431 GCF_000754665.1 Bison bison bison
GACATATGCTATCTAGGTTGGTCATAACTTTCCTTCCAAGGAGTAAGCGTCTTTTAATTTCATGGCTGCAGTCACCATTTGCAATGATTTTGGAGCCCCCGAAAATAAAGTCTGACACTGTTTCCACTGTTTCCCCATAGCTTATACTTTTTCATTTCATTTGGGGCAGGAGGAAGCTCCTTTCTCTGTGTTATTTGTATTCTTCATTTCCGTCCTAAAAAGAACTTTCTTGGACAGCAACAGCAAATAAAAAACCAAGCACCACCAACCAAATAGCACTTATGTGCTAAAATGCATCTAATTTCAACCAAACAGCACTTATGTGCTAAAGTACATCTAATTTCATATGTATCAGAGCCCAGAAAACACATCTTGCTCTGCCGTGCCTCCAGTTAGATGAGCAAATAGTTGGGTTCAACAGAGATGCAGATGTGTTTGCTTTACTGTCCCTGCTATAGAAACATGACTTTTAAAATTACTAGCCAATGATGCCTCATTCAGGACAAGATGCAAGAGAATTTGACTCTGAATAGGAGGAACTTCATAACAATTAGATATGTACAACAGTGAGATGGGTTGCCTTTGTGAGTCATAAAATCTGTCTCCAGGGTGTTGAGTAACCTCTTACTGGAAAAACTTTAGCATTAAACAAAATCATTATTAAGTGTCTTCTGTTATTTCTAATACACATTCAGCATGCCTATGGTGGTGGGTAGAGAAGATAGAGATATGAAATAAACACTTGGTCTCATATCAGGAACTCAAGAAATTCACTCTCGCTTGGTGGACAACACAAATAGATTAATAGGTTCAATGCTAGTACCAGAGGTGGCCAAAACTAATGAATAATAAGAAATGAATCGACTTGGTTAGGATTTATGTAAAAGCTAGAACATTAGTTGATATCACAAAAATGATACTGTTTTTGAATTAGTGGGGAAGAATTGAAGAAACTATCCTTCAGATAGAAAATCAAGTAAAAAGAAAAAAATGAAAATTATGTTCAAGAAAATCTTGTTGACGTATATTGAGAAGACAGATCCTATGAATTATTTTTACTCTTATTCATCTCATTCTATTACAAGAGACAGAAAAATTGCCTGAAACAATTTCCAAAACATCCAAATTTGGAGGTTTTCCCAAAAAATTGCATTAGGGCTAACATCCCTGTAGTCTGTCTTTACCTCCACCTCCCCAGGCCTCACGTTGTAGAAGATAGAACTACTCTTGTTAATAAAAGTTAATTGATCTCTAAGTAGGATTTGTTAAGATTCTTATATCATTTTGTCCACATTTTTATTGCATTAATCATGTATAAAATTGTTGACAACGTGATTGAGCACAAATAAAGCAAAAGCAATAAATGATTGCTAAATGGGTGAATAAAAGACATGGTTTTATTGTGTTTACAAAAGAAGTGTTTGTTTCCAAAGCTTAAAGTCCCCCCAAATAAATGTAATCAAAACACAATAGCCATCATCTGCTACAATCCCTTGTACTTTGAGAAATTAATTAGTTCTAAAGTGGTGTATGTGTTAGTTGCTCAGTCATGTCTGACTCTTTGTGACCCCATGGACTGTAGCCCACCAGACTCCTCTGTCCATTGAATTCTCCAGGCAAGAATACTGGAGTGGGTAGCCATTTCCTTCTCCAGGGGATCTTCCTGACTAGTGGATCAAACCCTAGTCTCCTGCATTGCAGGTGGATTCTTTACCACATGAGCCACCAGGGGAGTCCTTAAAAAAAATGGTGCATTGATATTATAAATACAGGAAAAATACTGCACATCTGATTATGGTTTGTGGTGCTCTTTTTCAGTGTTAAAAAATAGCTTGTTTTCCTTAAAGTAGCTAGCCTTTGAAATCATACTTTGATGGCCACAAATGGGTGTTAGTTTACAGAGGAGCCAGACATTCAATGCTGACTTCACAGGTTAACTATTGAAGGATGGGTCAATAGAACCTTGTGTATGAGAATGCTATAATAAAAAGCAAGTCACAGAGATTAGATTCTCATTAAGAAAACCTCCGTCTTTTTCTAATTTCTGTGAAACACTGTTTTGAGTAACCTCTGAAATCCTGATGGGGAAAAAGCAAACCAGGCTTTGGCTGACATTTACAGCAAAATCAGATCCTTCGTCACAACTGGAGTGTGTGTAATGAGTGGATGTTTTAGGGTAGACAATGGAGCGGGCTCTTCACGTCTGTTTTACATCAGCTAATGCTGGCAGGTAAAGCCCTCACTGGTGCCACTGTTTTGCTAAGAAGGAAGAATTCAGTGTAAATCCCCTTAAAATTAAAAATAAGGAACCAACTCTCACTCCCCTAACATGAGTTCATTCCAGTAAAATGATTCCTTTTAGAAAAGTTGAGGAAGGTTTCAGATCCACACCTTTCTCCACCCGATTACTGGAAATCTTTTATTTTTTTTCCCCTCTGTGGGCTTCATGGTGACAGCCCTAGAGTGGACTCAAGTAATGAATCATACCAGATTTGTGAATAATGCCTGAGCTCAATATGAGACAGGCAAACAAGTCAGGGAAACCCATGTGAAGATAACTTTGATCCTTGACTGAATCAGAGAAGATTGTTTACCATCAACTTCTGTGTCAAAGGCAGCTGGGAATTCAAGGTGAATTCACATTGCCCCTAAACATTATAGTTAGACCCTGAACCCAAATCAATTCCCTGTATTTCTAAGTCAAAGTAGTTATGTTACCCATTTTATTTTTTCAAGTGTTTGGCTAGTTCTAATTAGAAGACCATAAGTTCTAGGTGAAAACATGAGAGACAATAATCAACAAATTTTGGAGTGAAAAGAATGAAATCCTCTATACAGCAAGCTGCCATTCCAAGGCCACCTCTGAATATTTCAAGGACACAACAGAAAAAAAGATAATTGTCTTTCAAAACAAATGAAATAAGTTCCATCCAGTTGATTTTAAAGGGCTGTGTGTGTTTGTCTGTGTGTGTGTTAGTCGCTCAGTCCTGTCAAACTCTTTGTGATCCCATGGACTGTAGTCTGCCAGGCTCCTCTGTCCATGGGATTCTTCAGGCAAGAATACTGGAATGGGTTGCCATTTCCTACTCCAGGGGATCTTCCCGACCCAGAGATTGAACCCAGGTCTTCTGCATTGCAGGCAGATTTTTTACTGTCTGAGCCACCAGGGAAGAACTTTAGAGAGCTAAGGAAGTCCAATAACAATCTCTGATGTAATTCCAATTTTTCAAACTTTAGGCTAGGATATTTTGATGCTAAAGTAAACAGTTAATTTTCTTTAAAATTTCATACAACAAAACCAGGGATATGTGCATTTTTATCATCGTTTGAAATGTAGCCTTAAAAAGGCAACTCTGGCTTTATCTACTTAGCACACAGCAACTTTCTATAATGATGATAAAATTAAAAAGTAAATGCATGGAGGTAATCATTAATTTATACTTGGTTTCCAGTTTTTGTTTTTACCAGACTTTGATGGATTGATAAGTTATCAAGCTTCATAATCCTAGGTAGCATAAAGAGCATGCAGAAATGTCAAGAAATCAAAGAAAGAACATTAACCATTCCATGTCTTGCTCTTGGTTTGGAAGGCATTTTTATTATTCTGAAGGGATATCTGTGGGTTAGTCTGTCTCACTTATACTGAGGCAGGAGGTAGATGTTCCCCCACACCCAGCACAAAGCGATTGGAGATTCATTCCTTGTGGACCAAAACTCCAAGGTGAGAATAGCGGGACAATTAAGACTGGAGGCTGGACCCTGCCCAGACCACATATTTCTTGTTCTTGAAGTCATGAGATATCCCTGACCATGCATGTGCAGAAAGGCTTCTTGGTGGTCAAAGGGAAGTGAGGCTAATGATGCTCTACCCATACACCTTTCCGGCAGAATCCACCCTGTCTAAGAGATGATGTACACACATGGGAGGATCCTGAGATACACCAAATATGGACTGTGAACCCATCAAATCAAAATGATTGGCCAAAGGAAAACTGAAAGAAATGACCTATAAAAGTGATTCAAACTACCATCGGGGTGCTCTCCGATGGTAGTCAGCAACTACCAGCAACCATCAGCAACTCTCCCTCCGAGTCTGCCTGTGTGTCTATCTATTCATACTGTATTATTTTTTCCTTCTAATAAATACTTTCTTTCACTACTTTCCATCCTTACAGGGATTCTTTTGCTGCAAAGCCAAAGGGCCAGAGCCTTGTCACTAACCACTGGCCTAGTGGCTAGGGCTTGGTGCTCTCACTGCCATGACCTGACTTCAATCTCTGGCTGGGGAGCCGAGGCCTCACTTCAAGCTGCTGCAGGCTGAGGCCACCGAAGATCAAGACCATCTCATGTATTAGGATAGGAGTCCTTTAGAACAATAATGACTATTAATGACTACTATTTATTGGGACCTTAATACATTCAAGGCAAAGTATGAATAGTGTACCTACGTTAATGCATTTATTTCTCAGATGGGATCCTGAGAAATGGATCTTACTGTTATCTTCAGTTGAAGATAAGGAAGCAGAATTAGAAACCCTAAGTAAATTATCAAAGAAAATAAAACATGGTGACAAAATAAGGGATAAAGCAAGAATTCAAACCCAGGTTCATCTGATTAGAGGGTCCGTGGTTTTAACTACTACAATGTATTATCTATATACTGCTGTAATATTTGGTTCCTTAGGATGAGCGAATAAAGGGATATATATGAAAAAAGTGTACTCTAGATACAGAATATATTTAAGGAGATAAAAATAATCCAATTTTACTAGAGTGAAAGTAATAGGTAGTAATAGATAAAAGAGAAAAAGGGGGAAAAATATCATGGTATCTAAATGACAAACTTAATGCATATGGCTATGAAGAACTGGTCACAAAGCATCTATCCATTTGTTTCCAACCCCAAGTATCTGAGTGTTTCTTAAGTATCCTAAGTCCCCACAGAGAATGTAAGGATGACACTGACAGGGTCACTCCCTGGCCTGCAGTCCCAGGTTATAGGGGATAATTTGCTAATGCCTTTAGAGGGGGGCAAGCACACTGACAGAGAAACCACTTCTGCATGACAAATGTGACATGTCGCCTGCACTAAAAGGACAATAGATTAAAAAAGAAGAGACTAAAAGCTAAGACAATCAGTACAAATAAGACCGAACAAATTCAAACATGAATGGTATTGAGGACCCATAGTCACTTCCAGGAAAGGGAACAACTTGAAATGGAAATTATCTGCCAGTCAAGTAGATAGACTCTGAGACATACTAGAAAAAGATGACGTGATTGTCATTTAGTCGTTCCTGTAAAGGCTAAAGAGTGGCTCTTAGGATAATTTCTGTGCCGTTTTAACTAATTTCTATTTATAGAAAACAAAGAAGTGGATTGGAATGAGTTGTTCGATGGACAGGTCTTGGGGGCGGCAGGGTGGGGGGGGACTTCAGGCCATGAAGGGCTGTGCTGAGCTGACTAGTCCGGTAAGAAAGAGATGGCACAAAACACAAGTCACTCTTCAGGGCTTCAGGGTGTAACGGAGAAAGTGCAATAGACACGTAGAGACTGTAATGGATGCTCAGAATTGCTTGTTAGGACAACAGGAAGATAACATTGCAGGGCTGGTATTTGAGCTGTGCTTGGACGAGAGGGCATGATTAAAGAGATGTAGCGGTAAGAGACACGACTGAGCGACTTCACTTTCACTTTTCACTTTCCTGCATTGTAGAAGGAAATGGCAACCCACTCCAGTGTTCTTGCCTGGAGAATCCCAGGGACGGGGGAGCCTGGTGGGTTGCTGTCTATGGGGTCACACAGAGTCGGACACTACTGAAGCGACTTAGTAGTAGTAGTAGTAGTAGTAGTAGTAGTAGTAGTAGTAATAGAGGTAAGAGAGCTTCCAGGTAGAAGAAATCAGTAAAGCCAAACCACCAGAAAGGACAGATATTTCAAGTGAAACACAATTCTGAGAATATAAAATACATGTTGGGAGAAAGCAAGAGTCAAAGTTGAAAGAGTATGGTAGGAATTGATCTGGAAGGGCCTTAAATAATAACCATGCATTTGGACTTCTTTTTGGCAAATAATTGCCCTGAATCCATTCTTAAAATCTGATGTGGAAGAGGCACGTTTCTGGGGGAACAGCAAAATGCAATTCGTGCTTGCAGCTAATTAAGTTAACTGAGACATGCTTTTCAACTAAAGGCACAGTTTTGAGTATTTTGATCTGCGTGAATACGGGAAATTTAAATAGATCTCAGCTTGTGACAAGTAGGTGATGCTGAGCAGAAACTAGATTAGGCTTTTAAGAAACTTAAGTGTGAAAATACATTTATGAAGACTTAGGTGTATTAATTAACACATGAAATTCAGTATGTGTAGATTCAGTAAAAGAAAAATAAAACCACTGATAATAGATGGATTCCTTTCCAAAAAGGTTAAGACAAAAAAAAAAAAAAAAATTCAGCGTAGTTCCCCAAAACTAAGGTAAATAATAGACTGCTGCTGCGGCTGCTAAGTCACTTCAGTCATGTCCAACTCTATGCGACCCCATAGATGACAGCCCACCAGACTCCTCCTAGCACACATCAAAGTAAACACAAGTAAAGTTGTAGCCCAAATTGGATATGTAAAGACAAAACAGATAGCTCTGTTTTAGAAGAATATGTGAATCTATGGAGGCTTTCTGGGTGACACTAGGGGTAAAGAATCCGCCTGCCAATGCAAGAGATGCTGGAGACACAGGTTCAATTCCTGGGTGGGGAAGAGTCCCCTGAAGGAGAGCGTGGCAATCCATTCCTGTATTCTTGCCTGGAGAATCCCATGGACAGAGGAGCCTGGTAGGCTATAGTCCATGGAGTCTCAAAGAGTCAGACACAACAGAACGACTAACACACACACACAGAGATTTTTATATGTGTATGTGAATATACTCACCCATACCCAGCAGCATGTCTGCAAATGCTGGGATTGTTTTATTCTGTAATAATCATCTTACTGCAGCAAACAGTATAGAGGAAATGGAAGCCAGATGCTTACATGAAGTCCAGCCAAGGAAAGATGTCCATAACCAATTATTTTGACTACTTATGTATAGGAAAATATGAATTGCCCTCTGTAAGATAAGACTCGAGGTTAATTGGTTTTAAAAATTACATACCCATTAAAATCCAAGAAACTAAACTAATTTTCCCTATTATTTCCTCAATTAAACCATCAGCAATATAATTTCAAATTTTATGCAGAAGCACTTGTTAGCAAACATTTAAATTTATATTCCAGATGCCACATGAACTTTACAACAATCACTCTGTAATTTATAACTGGGGGTCCTATAAATTAAACCTGAATGTACCAGTCTTCACACTGAGATTCAAATCTTGCAAGTACTTAATTTGCAAATAGCTCAATTTTTTTCTTCAGATTTCTTATGAGTACAAAAGATGATAGTATGTGTAAATTCCCATCAGTAATCCCCCCGCCTTTTTTTTCTGTAGAGATATTTTACTGTCTTCACTGTATCCAGAAGAATTATAACTTATATTAATACAACTCTGGGGACTTCCTTGGTGGTACATGGGCTAACACTGCACGCTCCCAGTGCAGGGAGACCATGGTCAATGCCTGGTCTGGGGATCTAAATCCCACAGCTGCAACTAAGAGTTCACCTGCCACAACTCAAGATCCTGTATGCTACAACTAAGATCCAGAGCAAACAAATATATATAAACCCTATCTTTGGCAAATCTCCCTGAGATAAGGAAGGTAGACATGGCTTTTATGTGTAATACATTGTCTCCAGAATTTGTCATCGTCTCCATGATCTGTCATTGTCCACATAGACAGACCAAAGTCTTGGCATACAACCTCATGAAGCCCCACAAAGTCAAGACTAACTAGTGAAGCTGTGGTCAGGAATCAAGGTGTCCATGATTGGGTTACTTGAAGAGAAACCAATATCAGTTGTGAAAGGCAACCTGAGTCAGATCCAGGCAGTCCTGGTTGATTCAGATTGTCCCAGTTATGGCATCAAAACACCCCTGCACCTGAAAACCTCTCCCAAGAATATGAAAATCTTATTGTCCTATGCTGGTTGTGGAAATCTATGGGAAAGTATAATACCTATATAGCAGCTCAAAAACTAGGGACTGAAAGCATGACTGTCTGTAGTATTAAACAGAACAGCACTATAGGCAGAAAATGGTTAGAGTTTGAGTATGCTGAGAAGAGGATGCGAGAACATACGTGGAGACTGAGTCTCAGAAGTCCAGGATGAGAACAGCCAAGTAATTCTAAATCAAACAAAGGTTAGACTTCCCTGGTGGTGGGTCCAGTGGTTGGGAGTGTGCCTGCCAATGCAGGGGACACGGGTTCAACCTCTGGTCCAGGAAAATCCCACATGCTGCGGGGAAACTAAGCCTGTATGCCACGCCTACTGAACCCGCATGCCTAGAGCCTGTGCTCCATGGTAAGAGAAGCCACGGCCATGAGAAGCCTGTGCACCACAAAAAAGAGTAGGCCCTGCTCACCGCAACTAGAGGAAGCCTGCACACAGCAACAGACCCCAGACAGCCAAAAATAAAATAAAATAAATCAAACGAAGGTTGTCTCCTCAAAAAAAAAAAAATATTCAGTCAAAAAGAGTGGCCATCACATTAGAGTGGGCATAACACACCAATGATCACAGGTTATGTCCTTCCTTGACTGCTTTGTGACACTGAGGAAAGGTACATTTGTTGATTCAGCAATTGCAATTAAAATACTTTATGGGCAAGCAAAAATTTTAATAACAGTGTGTTGGCCCCTTATGGTATAGCACAGATCCTGTCAGATCTCACCAACAATCATAGTTTCTATGATATAGTGATATGCTGGATAAATGCAATGAAAAAGATACTTATTCTAGTTCTTTGGTATTTTGATTTGAAGAATGGAGTTACATTTTGGATAAACCTAAAGAACATTATACTAAGTGAAATGAACCAGTCACAGAGGGGCAAAGATCCCACTTATATAAATAGTGGAGTCAAACTCATCAAAACAGAGAATAGCATTCTGATTGCCAGGAGGGAAATTGTTGCTCAGTGAGTATAAAGTTTCAGTTTCAAAAGATGAGTAAGTTCTAGAGATTTGTTATACAGCAAAGTACCTATGCTTAACAATACAGTATTTCAAAATTAAGAGAACTGATCTCACTTTAAGTGTTCTCATCACACACAAATAAAAGAACACAAGGGAATTTTTTTAAGTGATTGCTATGGTTACTATCTTAATTGTGGTAATGGGTTTCATGGGTTATATGCAGGGTCCAAACTCATCAAATTACTAAATATGTACAATTTTTGCATATCAGTTATATGGTACAGTGGTAAAGAATCTGCCTGCCAGTGCAGGAGACACGGATTTGTTCCTTGCCTCAGGAAGATCCCCTGGAAAAGGAAATGGAAACCCATTTCCGTATTCTTACCTTGGAAATCCCATGGACAGAGAAGCTTAGTGGGCTACAGTCAATGGGGTCACAAACAGCCAGACATGACTGAGCACACACACACAGACATATAGCTCAATAAAGTTTTTAGAAATCAAATCATCTGGATTTCTGTGAAGATTTTAGTGAAACCACGGAAAACATAAAACGACCATTGATATCTTGTCAAATACAAACTAAACTTTTTTCATTTATATGCAATGTTGACAAATTTCATTTAGTATATAAACTTTTTATTCAAGGAAAACTTCTTACCTGAAAATCCATGCATACTTAGTATACAACATTGCTAAATATGTGTGTGATTTGCCTACTGATGATACTGAAGTTTACAGAAAGAAAGTTTAGGGTAACTTTTAAGTTCCTCAAAATGTACAATTAATAAAATTTGACTTTCTAGAAATGGAAGAATATAGCCTCTTAGACATGTGCTTTCAAGATGGCTATCATTGTTGCTTGACATGGAAAGATGTTTAAATGTGAGCCTGCTGTAACATTTATGTTCAAAATATGGGACAAGAAGAATGTCATCCAACTGGGAAACACTTTGAGGATGAGAATGTTGAAAAGGAGAATAGCAAAACATACATTTATATGCTGCATTTCCAAAATTGTTTGCTGATCTTTGAAGAGGGCATAAGAAACCTAGAAAAAAATGAACCGATTGCACTTGAGTAGTTCATTATTATCCATAGTTTGTTAAACTCATACACTAAAAAATGACTTTTTTGGAGGAGAAAAGACTGTTTCAGAATTCAAAAAACATCAGTAACAAAGGGCAGTCAAAATAAATAGAACTTTCTTAATTTCTTTACTAAGACTCCAACTTTAATTTCACATGTTTAAATTATCTACATAATAATTTAAAAGAATTTTCCCTAAAGAAAAAGCATAACTTAGGATGACATTCATTGTGCCTGCCAGGGTTTTAAAATGATGGCCTTTTTAGACACAGAGAGCCTATGTGGTATTTGTAGACCCAAAGGACCTGATAGACAAACAGCTGGTGTATCAAAACAGGATGTACATACAAAGGGGACATATTTTGGGATCCAAAAACTAATTTTATGTAAGTCTAAACTTATCTTCTGCTGCTAAGTATTTCATGCTCAAATTTTTCTGTAGAGAGGATAAATAGCTTTATGTCATCACACTGGGAGGATGTCAAGAATCAGGGTAATCTGCACTTGATAAGAATAAAGCTGCAAGTCAATACACATTTTATTTTTGTCTGTATTCAGTTTACTATTATGTAAAAGAGGAGAAGGTGGCGCTAGTGGTAAAGAATCCTCCTGTCAATGTAGAAGATGCAAGAGACACGGATTCAATCCCTGGGTTGGGAAGATCCCTTGGAGGAGAAAATGGCAACCCACTCCAGTATTCTCGCCTGGAAAAACCCACGGACAGAGGAGCCAAGTGGGCTACAGTCCATGGGGTCTCAAAGAGTCGGACATGACTGAGCAACTGAACATGAGCATTAAAAGAAGAAAAGAGTTCCTAAAGGTTTCAGGCAGTTCAGAAAAGTATTTTTTAAAGAGGAAACAGAAATATAGAAATATCCTACTGTATCATGAATATAGTGTCAGTTGCTCAGTCGTGTCTGCTCAGTGGAATCATGGATATAAAAATTATTAAAATACTGTTATTCTTTCCTGAATATCATTTTTAATAAATCCTACTATTGATTAATTACTACCAGTTGCCACTGTTAACTCATCTAATTATTTCTTTGTTTCACTAATAGCACTTATGTAATAAAAAAGTAAATAAGAAGCACTATACAATTTCAAATATAACAATATAGGTGCCTGACTATTAATTATTGGTTTATTGTTATGCTCTTTATTGTTTGGTATGGTTGTATCCAAGATTGGTTCTCTAACAAGTCGGTTACCCTATATCCAAGGTTGAATTCTTCTTTAGCCCTTTACCAGCAATGTAACTTTGGGCACTTGGTCAAAATGTTTGTTCAAGTTTTTCCATGCCATTGTACAGAAAAACTGGAACAAAGTTTTTGGCCAACCCAAAGCTATGGTTTTTCCAGTAGTCATGTATGGATGTGTGAATTGGATCATAAAGAAGCCTGAGCACCGAAGAATTGATGCTTTTGAATTGTGGTGTTGGAGAAGACTCTTGTCTCTTGGACTGCAAGATCACACCAGTCAAACCTAAAGGAAATCAACCCTGTACATTCATTGGAAGGACTGATGCTGAAGCTAAAGCTCCAATACTTTGGCCACCTGATGCAAGGAGCTGACTCATCAGAAAAGACCCTGATGCTGGAAAAGATGGAAGGCGGGTGGAGAAGGGGATGACAGAGGACGAGATGGTTGGATGGCATCACTGACTCAATGCACATGAGTTTGAGCAAGCTCCAGGAGATAGCGAAGGACAGGAAGCCTGGTGTGCTGCAGTCCATAGAGTCACAAAGAGTTGGACACGACTTAGTGACTCAACAACAACAACAACTATACTCCTTATCTTGTAAAATAATTATAAATAATAATAACTCTTTAGAGATTGTCACCATCTTTAGAGATGGTGGAATGTCCTATAGCAAATAATCAATAAATATTAGCTCTTCTTTCCAAATAATGTCCCATCAGAAACTGTAAACCCAGAACGAGGTCTTCCATGGCAATTTTGTTTTCTTTTATGAAGTTCTTGGCTCTGTGGTTTCTTGGACCTCAAGCTTGCTTTTTCAAGTCCTTCTCCCTCAAGGTCTTGTAAGGTCTCTGAGAGCAAAATTTTAATATAGGCAAAGTCATTTCTGATTCACTCTCTGGATGGTTCTTGAGTCTGTTCTCACAGTTAAATTGTCCTAATCAATGTACTTCTTTTTTAACATTTCTGACTGCATTCCACTCACATCAGTTCCTTTCAGGAAAGCCCCTATTATCTACTTCTGATTCCACCACTTCGGATAGAATAAGTTTGCTCCATATTGTCAACCAAAGCTGGATATAAGAAAGACTCAAGCACCCTGTACAGGAAAGCAATGAAGGCTGGAATTTCTCCTCAGGAAAAGTGGTGATTTGAGGGAAGATTTTCCCAAGCATGGCCTTTTGTTTCTTCACCTAAGTGTGCTAGTAAGAAGCAGTTCTAAGTGGAGAAACAGGAAAACATCAGAGAGAGATTGCTCATTTGTTTCCTAAAGGGATAATTTTCTGGCGGCATTGTGCCAGGAAACTGGCCTTTCCCAGAGTCCTTTCCCTTTCTTCAAACACAGCTACAGACTGTGTGTAGGGTCAATTCAAGCTGTGTCATCCATCAGAGAAACCAAACTGGAGAGAAATGTGAGATTCGGGTTGTGGTTAGCATGACCGTGAGGCCAGACTGAATGGTGGTGCCAGGAGATTCAATGCGGGTAGTCAGAGGGAGACGAGGATGTGACCAATGTAATCATTTGCTTTATGACTCTCAGGCCAACATGAGGTCTTTAAAGGATGAGGTGGCTTGAAACCTCTCTTAAGGGAGGATGTGGACAAATGTCTTTTTTTTTAAAGTAAACTTTGGAGAGATCAGATAGAGTACACTGCACAACAGAATCTCAGAACAGGAGCAAACTAATATAATATAAAAATACTAGAAAGAAAAATATTCCATGCGAATTACTGACTCATGCCCTCTTACAAATTTAAATATGAAAAAAATCTATGGAAAATTCCATGATACAGAGAAGGACGGTCCTTAGAATGTTGTCACTGTCATTGAAAGAAGGTAGGTTTTTTCAGAAGTGTTGGCATAAGAACTCAGGAGCTCACTGAGGGTACCGTCCCCCTCCCTCAATGATGGGAAGCACCAACTGGTCTCATTGACCAGGGGGTGAATATGTAGTAAAATCTGTGTTTTTGAGGATGTAAATCTCAGACTTTAAAATATGAATTTGGGGGGATGGGATATACGACAGAGGATTTCAGCCTAAAAGAGATCAGATACGTTACTGTGAGAACCAGCAGCTGCCTCCAGCGTTTGGTTGGCGGTGGTAGAGGAGAGGGAGGTGTATATATATGTAACCTGAAAGAGTTGAGAGTTAACGAACTCAAGTATGGGATTCCTTTGTTTGAATTTAATCTTGAGAGAGAGGAATTATACTCGATTTTGCAGAGAGAAAGAGAGAGAATGAGATCTTGCCAGGGCCAGCTGCCATTGTCAGACTGTGTGTGTGTGCTCCCAGTTGCTTAGTCGTGTCCAACTGTTTGCAACCCTATGGACTATAACCCACCAGGCTCCTCTGCCCATGGAATTTCCCAGGCAAGAATACTTGAGCAGGTTGCCATTTCTTGCTCCAGGGGATCTTCCTGACCCAGGGATTGAACCTGAGTCTCTCACATTTCCTGCATTGGCAGGAGGATTCGTCACAACTGAGCCACTTGGGGAGCCCCATGCAGGGCTATTTTTTGATGGTGACACCAGGTGGCGGCGAGAAGATGAAGCAGTAGACTGACAGACTGCAGCGCTAGCCTGAATAGGATGTGACAGCCAATTTCCAGCCCCATTTTCCATTTTAGTGCCGTGTAAGAACATTGGGTTCATGAAAAAATTCAGGTGGAAGAGAAGACTTGAGAAGCATTCAATCAAAATCATAGAGGTTAAGATTGCATTTTTCACCCCAAGGTAGTAGAACGTATATTCAGTCTGCATCAAGAAAGAATTAATTAAGAGGAATCTACATTTTTAACAACCTGTGTTTTATCTAAAGATACCTTTAGAATCTCCTAGTGCTTTACTAGAATATAAATTCCCTGAAGGAAAAGAATTCAATGATGTCAATAATACTTATACAAACGAATTTAAAAATCTATTCATTATATTATTTTGAGCTTTGTAAACACTAATTAAATATATAGGCCATTAAATAGGGAAAATATTATTTTCATATCAGATATCAAATATTTCAAATTTATCTCACACGCTAGTAAAGTAATGCTCCAAATTCTCCAAGCCAGGCTTCAGCAATATGTGAACCGTGAACTTCCTGATCTTCAAGCTGGTTTTAGAAAAGGCACAGGAACCAGAGATCAAATTGCCAACATCCACTGGATCATGGAAAAA
>NW_011480469.1:80797-138288 GCF_000754665.1 Bison bison bison
CTCTTGAGAGTCCCTTGGACTGTAAGGAGATCCAACCAGTCCATTCTGAAGGAGATCAGCCCTGGGATTTGTTTGGAAGGAATGATGCTAAAGCTGAAACTCCAGTACTTTGGCCACCTCATGCAAAGAGTTGACTTATTGCAAAAGACTCTGATGCTGGGAGGGATTGGGGGCAAAAGGAGAAGGGGACGACAGAGGATGAGATGGCTGGATGGCATCACTGACTCAATGGACGTGAGTCTGAGTGAACTCTGGGAGTTGGTGCTGGACAGGGAGGCCTGGTGTGCTGCGATTCATGGGGTCGCAAAGAGTTGGACACGACTGAGTGACTGATCTGATCTGATCTGATCTGAAGAAAATAAAATATAATTCTATTAAACTTATATGTGATTGTTGGATGTTTACATTATGCATGAATGTGTGCTAAGTCACTACTGTTGTGTCCAACTCTTTGCAACCCTCAAAACTCCACTAAAGGCTTTGCAGAAGGAAATGTAGCCCACCAGGCTCCTCTGTTCATGGGATTCTCAAGGCAAGAATACTGGAGTGGGTTGCTATTTCCTTCTCCAGGGGATCTTCCTGACCCAGGGACCTAACCCAAGCCTCTTAGGTCTCCTGCATTGGCAGACGGATTCTTTACCACTGAGCTATCTGGGAACACCCATTTAGGTCTGAGTAACCACCTATCCCTTTACTTGAAGTTTTAGTTCCACTGTCAAAAGACTGATTTACTCCCCAAATTCCTCAATCCAAATTTGCTCCAAAATGCAGTGACATCTTATGAGGCAAGTAGTTTGCAGACTAACCTCAGTCTCATTCCACCACCAGACATTCAGCATGTATTAATACTTCCAGGAACCCTCTAAGTCTTTATTCCACTAACCAGAGTCCCAGTATTAAAATAAAAATCACTCCTTTACTTAAGCTCTAGGTTCCAAAGCTTTTGTTTTGTGCTTTTAGAATCCCCTTGTAGAATTTCAATAAAATAACTCTATTTACCTCTTTCTTTCATTTAGCTTGTTTGTCTTCAAAGGCTGGCCTTTGAAGATTAACTTTGTTCTGCAACAACCTAGCCAATGAGAGGCTGTACCAGCTCAGCCAATGAAAAGCTACTACACTTCAAACTCTCACTTTCCTCCAATGGACTCATTGTTTATTACAACCTCTCCCAACTTCCCTTTTTCCTCAATAAAATAAAGTTTCTTTCCTTAGCATGCTAGTCTCAAACTGCAATTCTCTACTATTCCCAAGTAAACCCATTTTGCTGATTTTTTAAAAATTAACAATTAAAAAAAACAATTAATTTTCCTACTGTTGCTCAGTTCCTTGAACTACAAGGAGATCAAACCAGTCAATCCTAAAGGAAATCAACCCTGAATATTCACTGGAAGGATGGATGCTGAAGCTGAACTCCAATACTTTGGCCAACTGATGTGAAGAACTGACTGATTGGAAAAGACCCTGATGCTGGGAAAGACAGAAGGCAAAAAGAGAAGGGGGTAGCAGAGAATGAGATGGTTAGATAGCACCACCAACTCAATGAAAATGAATTTGAGCAAACTGTGAGAGATAGTGGAGGACTCAGGAGCCTGAGGAGGCTATAGTCCATGAAGTCACAGAGTCAGACACGACCTAGTGACTGAACAACAACAGTTGCTCAGTTTAGTTACTGTGGATTTTTCTTTTTATTATATTATTATATCATGTTATTATAATAAATACTATTTTCCAGTATTTTTTGTTATAAATGTAATCTAGTCAGGAAACATAATCAGGTATGGGAGATCTTTGGGAAATGAATTTCAATATCAAGACAACTCTAACTGTTTTACCAATGCTCTTGTGTAGATTTTTCCTGCAAAAATTATTTTTTACAGGGAATATAAATACTTCCTGTAGTCCTTTTGAATAGTATATTAATTAATAGTTGAAAAACTCTAAAAGTTCTAACACACACTGAAATTTTCTTATTAGCAAATAAAAATGGTGGTATTTTGAGAGTGGAATCAAGACATGAAAAAAATTAAAACAATCATGAAAAGATCGTTTTATAAAAGGGAGTAATGTCATAAAATTTCAGAATTGAAGGAAATTTCAATCTAGTTCAACCATTTTTGAAGAATTACCTCTTGAGCACATAAGAGGTTCTATTAAAATTTTGAATAAAAGTGCTATGTTGAATATGACCTGAATTAATTGATTTTTTTTTTTTCTTTTTTTGGCTGAGAGGCGTGTTAGATTCAACCCACAGCCCCTGCATTGGAAGGTGAAGTCTTCCAAATAATTGATTGATTTTATTAAGTCCCATTTTTTTACATAAATTCTATTTTATTTTATTTCTGAACAATTCTGCTGGATCTTATACTGAGATAAATCAGTATGACCAAAAACATGCACACACACACACACACACATACACACTACTAGACTTGTAATAGATAAAACGTGTCTCTTTTTTAATCCAATAAGTAAAGTTAAATAAAACCTAGGCTGATTTTCTATAAAGATAAATATAACCCCTGACTTTAAAAATAGTTTAGATTATAAAAAAGAAAAGATTTTTATTTTTTTTTAAATGCGAGAGTCTTTTCATTTCTTGAACATAGCATTGCACTGGATCAAATCCAGGTTTTTACCACCAAGAAAAAATATCCAATGTATAAAACAAATAATTTTTATGTATTCATAGCCATTTTAACAATTTTCCTTTCAACTTTTCAATATACCATTCTTCTGAAATGAGTAGTCAGAAACCCCAAGCCACTTTGACAAGGATCCAGGAGGTATTGCATATTCTAGATTAAAATGGAGTCAAAAGCCTTTGATACATCATCAAAGTACTTCAGAATCTTACACCTCTTCTGTGAACATATTTCAACTTAAAGTAGTATGAAAATAGCTCTCTTTTTCTCAGTACAACCTCAAAGTCAACTACCAACAGAGGACATATTAAAGAAAATTTGAGAAATAATTTTGGTTTTTGTATTTGGATTTGCATCATTTCTGTTTCATTTTTCTAAGTTGCAGCCCTTACTCCCCTGCCAGACATCAGTCTCAGCAGATTGCTGTATAAGAATTCTGAGAACCTTGAGAAATTAACTATAACTACTTATCATTCACAATAATTAATAAGATCTTAGGTTTGCCACACAGTTTCTTAGAAAGAACTGAAATTACAGGTTTAATTTACTTCCAATTTCTTGACAGCTAGAACCAAAAATATTGGATATTTTTCCTTAGCTGCTTATCAAACTGTTCAAACAAAAAATAAAGGACCAGAAAAGTTTAACCTCATGAGCAGTTCCCATTTTGACTTGCTTTAAAACTTCTTGGGTGATTCAGATGGTAAAGAATCTGCCTGCAATATGGAAGACCCAAGTTTGATTCCTAGGTTGGGAAGATCCCCTGGAGAAGGGAATGGCTACCAGCTCCAGTATTCTTGTCTGGAGAATTCCATGAACAGATGAGCCTGATGTACTATAGTCCATGGGGTCGCAAAGAGTCAGACATGTCTAAGCGACTAACACTTACACTTTAGTGACTATGTACATAGAATTTGCATCAACTGGGCCCTCAGGGTTGTGCTCATTTTGTGTGCTGGCTTTTTTCTTGGATATTTTAACTTCTAATCCTACCAGAACATGCCATGCTATCTGTGTACACAAGTAAGTTTGGGACCTCGTATTTTACCAGACAGTATTTTGGAACAGTTTAATAATTCTTTTCTTTTTTTTTTTTCATTTGGGAGAGCTCATTGGTACAAATATTGTCACAGTGAAAATTTAGTTTAACTTCGATTTTATATTAAGTCTTAATATGGCATAGATCTCATCTTTCCCTAATTTTTCTCCTCTAATGAACTTTTAGTTCAGTTCAGTCCTAGTCGTGTCCGACTCTTTGCGACCCCATGGACTGCAGTACTCCAGGCTTCCCTGCCCATCTTCAAATCCTGGAGCTTACTCAAACTCATGTCCATTGAGTCGGTGATGCCATCCAACCATCTCATCCTCTGTTGTCACCTTCTCCTCCTGCCTTCAATCATTTCTAGCATCAGGGTCTTTTCAAATGAGTCAGTTCTTCTCATCAAGTGGCCAAAGTATTGGAGTTTCAGCTTCAGCATCAGTCCTTCATTGAATATTCAGGACTGATTTCCTTTAGGGTGGACTGGTTGGATCTCCTTGCACTCCAAGGCACTCTCAGGAGTCCTCTCCAACATCGCAGTTCAAAAGCATCAATTCTTCGGCACTCATCAACTTAGAGGTAAATAAAGATAACAATATGCTTTTTAAGGTGCTCTCTTTTTTTTTTTTTTTTTGCACAGCATGTGGGATCTGAGTTCCCTAACTAGAGAATGAACTCACACCCTCTGCAGTAGAAGCACAGAATCTTAACCCTTGTTATTATTTTAACATAATAATTCCACTTCTAATGTTTTATCTTAAGGAGAAGAATATGAATAAGGATTTTTTTCAAGTTGTTCATCATAATATAAATATAAAGAAAATTCTTAATAACACAAATATTCAGCAAAAGAGAAATAGTTTTATAATGTAGAATACTTCCATGAGATAAAATAGAGTGCAACCATTAAAAACTCACTCCTGTTTTGAACCATATTTTGTGACCCTGAAATTATATAAATTTAACAACAATCATCAGGTTAAGAAAGTATGACACACAGCATGATCCTTGAAAGGTGCCCGGAATTTGACTTATAAAGGTTTATATAATTCAAGTATTTTATCTTAAAGAACTCCGCCCTTGCACATGCACAGACGTAATAAAATGGTGCTTTAAGATAATCAGTGGAAACAGTATGAGCAGAGGTTGACTCAGACCTTGGTAAATGTCAGAGGTTGACACATATTGGGACACATTACCAGAAATCTTTGGCAATGAGAATCAAGAGATAACATGGGAAACAAAAGGCAAGTGGACGTCGGTGACAAATGCCTACATATTTACAGTCTATCTGAGTCAGGAGAATAACCTGAGGAAACCAGTGGTGGATATAGCTACTTATCCCACTAGGAAGACAAAATTCAAAATTCTGTATTGTTTGAGGGGAGAACACAGCACAAGGAAATAAGAATCTAAGGAGGAGAATCCAAATGAGGCCAAACTGTTCCTTTCTCAGAAAAAAATATTTGTAGTACCTTCCTCCAACAAGAGAAGTCTTTCCCTTGATAGTATAAATTTAAGTAGTGTTAATTATTTATTAGTATTAATAAATTAATTAGTATTAATTAGTTATTTCCAATTCAGAAAGAAGCCAAACATTATTTTACTAACCATGTGTATTAGTCAGGGTTCCCAAGAGAAACAGAACCAATAGGGTAGATAATGAGGAAATTCATTACAGGAATTGGCTCATGAGCTTATGGAGCCCAAGAAGTTTCACAATCTGTCATGTAAGAGCTGGAGAACCAGGAGAAACAACAGTATAATTCCCAGCCCCAGGCTGCAGGTCACTGGTATTAGTACCAGATTTGAGAAGACATAAGAATCAGCAGCTCACGACAGCCCACAGAATGGGAGAAAATATTTACAAATGAAGCAATCGACAAGCAATTAATCTCTAAAATATACAAACAGCTCATGCAGCTCAATATTTAAAAAAACAACCAATCAAAATATCAGCAGAAGATCTAAATAGATAGTTCCTCAAAGAAGACATTCATTTGGCTAGGAAGCACATGAAAAGCTATTCAACACTGCTCATTACTAGAGAAATGTCAATCAAAACTACAATTAGGTATCACCTCATACTGGTCAGAATGACTACGTCAAAAACCTACAGGCAATAAATGCTTGGAGAGGGTATGGAGAAAAGGAAACACTCTGGCACTGTTGGTGGGAATGTAAATTGATACAACCACTATAGAGAACAGTATGGAGATTCCTTTAAAAACTAGGAATAAAACTACCATATGACCCAGCAATCTCACTACTGGGCATATACCCTGAGAAAACCATTATTGAAAAAGAAACATGCACCCCAATGTTCATGCAGCACTGTTTACAACAGCCAGGACATGGAAGCAACCTAAATGTCTATCAACAGAGGCATGAATAAAGAAGATGTGATACATATAAACAATGGAATATTACTCAGCCATAAAAAGAATGAAATAATGTCATTTGCAGCAACACGGACCTAGAGATTGTCATACTAAGTCAGACAGAAAGATAAATATCGTATGATATCACATATTTGGAATCTAAAAGAAGGGTATAAATGAACTTATCTACAAAACAGAAATAGAGTTACAGATGTAGAAAACAAACTTATGGTTACCAGGGAGTGGGGGTGGGAAACAAATTGGAAGATTAGGATTGACATTTACACACTACTGTAGAAGAGGGATAGAATTCAAGCAGACACTTGAGGTCAAGCTCAAACTCTCCCATTCTCTGCCTCTTCATTCTCTTCAATCCCTCAACAGATTGGATGATGCCCACCCACGCTAGTGAAGGTGAATTTTCTCTACCCAGTCTGTTGACTCAAATGTTAATCTCTTCCAGAAACACCTTCACAGACAGACCCAGAAATAATTCTGACATCCCTTAACTCAGCCAGGTTGACACATTAATTAACCAAAACGTCACCCCTCATTCTCATTTTCTCTCTTCTCCCTCCTGGCTCTCAGTTTTCACTTTTCCAAATCGTGATAGAATCTATTTATCTCAGACTTAACCTTCCTGTATTTTCTAAATCAAGATAGGGGGAAGAAAAAACTTGCTGGATGTGCATCTGACTCAACAGCATAAGGGATTGTTGCTGGTGTTTGTTGGTCCTACCCAAAGTCTTCATGACAATGACTATAGGCATGACCTCTCTTCTGCTGTAACTTTTTATCCTAGGAACACTCTGCAGTCATGAAGAATCTTGGTGGACCCATTGCTGCATGAAAAGGATATACATTTAAAGCTTTGGAGACACAAGCTGCCATAGTCACTGTTCAAGGATTTCTGATGTGGGTGTTTTGTTTCTTTGAGAACAGGCGATTTTGCCTAAGATGCTTGCTTTCCTCCTCTCTGTCAACATCAGGCTGATGAGAGGAGTGGCTTGGGGTCATGAAAGGAGGAAAAAAATCTCTGACCACAGCTTGTCATCAACCCCAAATTCCAGAATTCCTAGAGGCTTACTTGAGATAGTAATGTTGGCCAAAAGATCAGTTTTTTAATTATGAAAAGAGGGGATTCTGTATTTTATGGTTTTATATTTAGGCTTGAATTGTTGCATTTAAAGATTGTTCATGTCAAAGATACATGGACCTGTAAACAGTTGATATTAAGGCCATAAGAACCAGTGCTGTTGGAGCAGTTGTAAATGGATCTATAGTTGTAATCATCTATTTTGAATAGTTGTAAATCATCTATTTTGAGGGGTTGGTGTCTGAGTTGTGTGATGTTTCAAAAGCTATCTTTGCATATAAATAAAATCTAAGTCACGTTTAAGGATACTGAGCTTTTTATGAGATTTTTCTGAAGCAATGTTATACCTGTTTTTGTCTCAAAATATTGCTACTTAGGTTGATTACTTAGATATTTCACTAGATAAGGAACAACTTGTTACATTGTGACTTAGTGTTTCACAACATAGAAACACCCTCGCTCATAAACTCTTATTTGACAGAGTGGAAAAAATAAGGATTTAATTAATAATTCATCTTTAATTAGTTTTTCTTTTCTAAGAGGCATTTTAATTTATTTGCTCCATTCCCAGTCAGTAGCAATCATTGTTTTAAGAAACATCCCAATCTATTTGAACTACTGTGGTTGCTATGAAGACTATGTCTAATCTTAATTTTTAAATGGTTTTATAAAGAATAATCAACACATGTTGTAAAGCAAGCTCTTTCTCAAACACATGATAGCATTTCGTATAAAAGTCAAAGTAAAAGCCCCCATTTTTCTGCCCAGAGGATATTATTCCCCAGGATACTAAGCCACTGAAGGAAAAATTCAGTCATATAATGCTTATCAAAAAAATTATACAATATTCTTGCTAACACTAGATATTATCAATATTTTTACCAGTCTTGTGCATTAGGTATAACATCTCCTAGTTTAAAGTGTTTTTTTAAAAGTTATAAGTTGTATTGGATAGTTTTTTATTTTTCTCTATCAGCGTTTGCCCAGTTATCAATTGGGTTGTTATACTTTTCCTTAAAACTTGAAAGCCTCTGAAGAGAATGTGTCAATGCTCTCTTTGATTTATTTATTACAAAATTTCCCCTCAATTTAGGGCATATCTGTTGACACAATTAATGTGTCATTTTTTCCAAGCAGAAAATTTTGATATAGTCAAATTTATCAGTATGTTTTTATGGCTTTGGTTTAGAACTATGCTTAGAGTGTGTTCCCTGTTTAGTAAGAACAGTTACCATTCCTGACCACAGATATATTCCAGGAGGTGCTGTCCTGGCTGCTTGAGGGGCATTTGCAGGGGCGCATGGGGTACACAGGTGACTTTACACAAATCAGCACAGGCCACAGAGGCCAAAGCCTGAAGCACACTTTATCCTGGTCTCGTCAGGAATCCCTGTGATCCTCTTGGAACCCAGGATTGAAGGCTTGTGAGAATCAACTACAAGGCTATCTCCTCTTTCCCCTTCTCTGCCGTGGAAGGCCATCGTGAAGTAGTGTCTCATCGCCTCCCACATCCTGAAGGTTGACCTGTTTTTCTCCACCCTCACGTCTCTCAGAGTGTAGCTCAGACCCTAACATTGCAGCACCACCATGTAGCTGCCACTCAAGAGTATCACAAAACTCACATTGCACTTATCCGACTTCTTTTGTTTTAGTATCACTCATAGTGGGATGTGAGACAAGGGGCAGGGAGCTAGTACTTTTGGCCAGTCTTCCATCTGCTGTTGTTTATGTAGAAAATGCATATCCACATAAGTAATATGTGTAATACTCATGGCTAATATATAACCAATATATACATGTGTGCATGCTGTCTCTTCAGTTGTGTCTGACTCTCTGCAACACTATGGACCCTAGCCTGCCAGGCTCCTCTCCAGGCAAGAATACTGGAGTGGGTTGCCGTGCCCCCACCCAGGGGATCTTCTTGACTCTGAGACTGAACACAAGTCTCTTATGTCTCCTGCATTGGTAGGAAGGGTCTTTACTACTAGTGCCACCTGAGAAGCCCACCCAATGTATGAATGTAGGTAATACATTCCCTGCTGTTGCTGCTGCTGCGAAGTCGCTTCAGTCGTGTCCTACTCCTTCTCCAATACATTCCCTAGAGTAGGAAGTGGCAACCCACTCTAGTATTCTTGCCTAGAAAATTCCATGGGCAGAGGAGCCTGGTGTGCTATAGTCTATTGGGCCACAAAGGGTAAGACACAACTGAGCAGAGTTCACACACACGCGCACATAAGTAATAAACTGTCTAAATCTCAAAGTACCTCACTGAATCTGTACCAGCAGGATCTGTCAGGTTTTGGACTAGGCTTTGCCTTGATATATTAACTCATTTAATCCACAGAATAACTTTATGAAGTAAGTGCTTTTTATACAGATGAATAAACTGAGTGCTATGTGTTGAATGCTTGTGTCCCCCCACCACCACCCCAAAATTCATTTGCTGAAGCCCAACTTGCAAGGTGGTGGCGTTAGGAGGTAGGGCTTTGGTTTGGACTTCCCTGATGGGCCAGTGGTTAAGAATCCACCTTCCAATGCAGAGGACGAGGGTTCAATCCCTGGTCAAGGAACTAAGCTCCCATATGCTGTGGGTCAACTAAGTCCATAGGCAAATCAAAATAGTCAAATCTATACAGACAAAAAATAGATTAAAGTACATCTAGGGCTAGGGCAATGGCAGCCCACTCCAGTCCTCTTGCCTGGAAAATCCCTTGGATGGAGGAGCCTGGTAGGCTGCAGTCTATGGGGTCGTTAAGAGTCGCACATGACTAAACGACTTCACTTTCACTTTTCACTTTCATGCATTGGAGAAGGAAATGGCAACCCACTCTGGTGTTCTTGCCTGGAGAATCCCAGGGACAGGGGAGCCTGGTGGGCTGCCGTCTCTGGGGTCGCGCAGAGTCAGACACGACTGAAGAGACTTAGCAGCAGCAGCAGGGCTAGGGATAGGTGGCTTTGGGGAAAATGGGAAGTGACTGCCAAAGGTGATGGTATTTCTTTCCTCTCTTTCTTTCTTTTTTGTGGTGTCTTCCCTGATTAGGACCAGGGACGGGACCTGTGCCCCAGCATTGGGAGCACGGAGTCTTAACCACTGGACCACCGCCAGGGATGTCCAGTGGTGTTTCTTTTGAGGTGATGTCACTGTTCCAAAATCAACCGTCATAATGGTTGCACACTCTGAGAATAAACTAAAATCATTAAATTGTCCACTTTAAGTGAGTAAATTGTGAACTATATATCATAAAACTATTAAAATACATTTGGTATTTTTATTAAGTTCACACTAAGTTGAGAGTTAACAGAGGTGTCCTGGGGATCTTTGCAGAGAACAACGAATGCCTGGAAAAGAGTGGATTTGGGATAAGCTGGCAACCTGAAGCAAGCAAACACTTTCTTCATCTAAAACTCTGCCTACCTAGCATCCAATAATGCTTTCTGCTTTAAAGTAAGTGGTCTACAGGCTTCCCTGGTGGTTCAGTGCTTGAGACTTGTGCTTCCAATGCAGGGGACATGGGCTTGATCCTTGGTTGGGGAACTAAGATCCTGCATGCCTCGTGGGGCAGCCGAAAAAAGTATAAGTATACATACATAAACTAGGTTTTAAAATAATATAGTAAATCACCTACCTATGGTGGTATGTATCAGGAAATAAGGATTGGAGAAGAAAACTGGATTTCAACCTCTGGCAAGCGAGCATTGAAAGGGTGGTGGCTGCAAAAGGAACAGGAGAGTCAAGAACCCTGGATTCCTTGGGCCTGCACAGCTTCCTTCACAGTATTTATAGATAATGAATGAAACAGTAGTGGGAGACTCTGTAAGTTCTACCTTCATCTTGACTTCAGTGTGTTGCTACTTGTTTTCAAATGAAAACTCTTGAGCATTAACTGGGATGATGTGAAAACAACTCTGGGCAATTTTGGTTTCAGCTCTGTTCCTACCACAATCTTCTCCACATCATACATTACAAGAAATGACGGCGAAGAGACTATAGGTAATCTTCTATATATAACACTTCATTGACCCTTAGAAGAAGGCTTTCCAGTTTGTGATAATGTCAGTCAATATTAAGAATGTGAGGTCTTACTAAAAGATTTTCTAAAAGGAAAGGCTCTTAAAGATAAATCTGTAACCACAGACTAAAGCAAAGAATGCAATGTGACAGCCATCTAATGGGAAATTCACCATAAATTATCCACATGAAAGAGTGCAACTAGAGGGATACATTATCTTTTACTATCAAAAATATGCTTTGTTCGGCACTGTAACATAGAGTATCTTATTGGCAGGAAAATAAAAGGCTCTTGGGTCTGTCCCAGCTGTGTACTTAACAAGGCCCCACAGCTGCCTTTTCAGATCTTTTGCTGTAAACCATTTAGGAAGAAAGAGAGAGTGTGTTTTATCATAAACATCCTCATCCACGTTCTCCTCGATTCTTTCTCCACTTCAGACTTCTTTCAAATTGCAGATCTTGGCCTGTTATCAGAAAGCAAAGAAACCAAAGTTTTGCAACCCTAATTGTACTGAGTCCTTGGACTTTGCAGTCTACCAGAGAACCAGGAGCCAGTAACCAAGGGAAAAGAAGGAGGCACACGAGCAGTCCTCCTTCTGGACCACCAATCCCACCCAGTGAGAAGCTTGGCTCTCTCAAGTGGTAAATCTTAGAGTTTAGTCACTAAGTCATGTCCCACTCTTTGTGATCCCATGAACTGCAGAACACCAAGCTTCTTTGTCCTTGAATATCTCCCAGAGCTTGCTCAAACTCTTGTCCTTTGAGTCAGTGATGCTGTCCAACCATCTCATCCTCTGTTGTCCCCTTCTCCTCCTGCCTTCAATCTTAACCAGTATCAGGGTCTTTTCCAATGAGTCAGCTCTTCACATCAGGTGGCCAAAGTATTGGAACTTCAGCATCAGTCCTTCCAATATTCAGGGTTGATTTCTTTTAGGATTGACTGGTTTGATCTCCTTGCTGTCCAAGGGACTCTCAAGAGTCATCTCTAGCACCACAATTCAAATGCATCCATTCTTTGGCCCGCAGCCTTCCTTATGGTCCAAATTCCACATCCATAATCGAAAAACCATAGATTTGACCAGATGCATCTTTGTCAGCAAAGTGATGTCTCTGCTTTTTAATACATTTTCTAGGTTTGTCCTAGCTTTTCTTCCAAGGAGCTAGTGTCTTTTAATTCCATGACTGCAGTCACTGTCCACAGTGATTTTGGAGCCCAAGAAAATAAAATCTGTCACTGTTTCCACTTTTCCCTTTTCAATTTGCCGTGAAGTGATGGGACTGGTAGTAACTCTAAGAGTGGCTATAAGGACCCACCCTCCTAGCAGTGACATCTGCTCTAACCACTGTATGTCTACCCAGGTGGGTCAAAAGAGCCTAGTCATATGTCAGTGGGAATTGACAAAGCAGCTCTGTCACATCTCTACTCTCTTGGCTACCAGCGATATCTCAGCTATTCAAAATTTTTGACTACATAATATTCAAAGAAAAGAACAATACATTATTCCAAACTTTGATGGGGAAATCCACATAAATTTTGGACAATTTTGTTTTCACTGCAACTAGCATCATTACCTTTGAGTACAAATCAAAAGCCAACACTATCCCAGAGTATTCCAAATGGCCCCGAGGGTGTCTTTCTTTTCACCCATCAAGAGCGACTCTTGGAGCAACTCTAGGTGGTTTCCTGTAGATGCTCCCTTTTGCTTCTTGATTAAACTGTGAAATATGAGCTCCATGATTTATGTCTCATGCTACTCGTTTCATGCTTTTCAGTTAAAAATAATAATTTCCTGACTCCCTCCTCTTTTATTCTCATTCATTCTCCTCAAAGCAGATAGTGGAGTGAGGATGAATAAAATGAAAGCAATGGCAGTCTTGAATTTTAATCTACCCCCAGAAGACTGAGTTACCAGTTTTTGTCAAGTATTGTAGGAGTTTAGCTTCTGCTTTTTTTTTTTTTACAAACAACTTTGCTGATTTTACAAACAACTTTGGGCTTCAATCTATTCTACTGAGAAAGTGAGTAACATAATCTATTGTCTGATATTCATGGTAGGTAGTATATGCTTCTAAAAACCTAGAAACATAGGTGATTAGATCAGGGGAGTCCCACATAAGCTTAATTGTTTTTTCCTTGAATACAGATAGTTCTTTCTAGCCTACATAAGATCTTATGCCACCTCTAGTTGGAGATATTCAAGATGTTGGACAGAGGTGTAAAAAATTACATAACCTCTCTTTTTACTCTGCAGGCAATTCTGTTGGTGAAAGTAGGGGGAAGAAATGAAAAGTAATGGCTGAAATATGTTAAAAACAGTTCACTTCTTCCCCTCACTTTCTTTGACAGCCAAGATTTGGTCTTGCAGTATTTCTCATTAATCCCAATAACAACTGTAGAATGGCCAAAACCAGAAGTAAAACCTTCCTGTATGTGGGGGAGCAGAAATTAACTAACGCAAATTAACTAACCTGCTCTCAGAAGTATCAAAATATAAATACTAATTTTTAGTACTAATTAATACTAATAGTAATGCTAATTCCAATACTTAGTATATATATACATATACTGGCATCTTACCCATAAAGTGAAACCATAGCTGATGACCCAGATAAGTGACTTCAAAACATATGGCTGAACTTTCTGAAAATGAGATTTCTAAAAATAGAATATTACTTATTCAGTTTGATTTTTTTCTGGATATCTGCTTTTATGAGAAAAGTTGAAGTGTGTTCCCTACTTATCCTTGAAATTTTGGAAGCTAAATACATTTTCTAAATTATCTACCAACCTGAAATACACTTTTTATCTTCCTAAATATTTTTGTTTTGCAGATCTCTACTTACTTTTTAAAGCTAATTTTACATAAACTTTAAATTGTGGATCTAGGAACATTAGAGGGGACTTCCATGACATCTAAAATTGATTGATTATTTTACTCATAATGTATATGACATTATGTATCTAGTATTTCAGGAAATCATGGATAAATTAGGTACACATTCTTCCATCAAGAAGCTAAGAGGCTGATAAAGGGGTAGAAGACATTTGTATAAATAATGAGGGTACATAGTTGAAGGTATAAATAACTAGAAAAAATGGTATGAGTGCTGTTATATTTATGAAAGATTTTTGCTCATTTATTCTTGTGAGTTATCAGGAAAAGGCTATTTTAACATAGAATTATACAGTTGGGAAGGGAAGGTAACTCGACTTCACTCTGTAGGGAGGTAACTTGAGTAGATGTTTTAAACCATATAAAGATATTCCATAATGGAATCCATCTAAACATTTTTTAAAACCCACGTTTATGTTTCATAACTCCTTCTTAAATTTATAAATAAAACCCCACAAAAAATAGTTCCAATAAAATATATCTCAGAAGTCTGCAAAAGAAATTCTTACTAATATTGAGAAATAAATATTACAAGAGGGGAGAGTTCTTTGCAAACCTCTGAGCATAAAAAAACATTTCACATAGAAAGTATTATTTGAGTTGCTTTTGTTATTGTTCACTCACTAAGTCACGTCTGACTCTTTGTGACCCCATGGACTGCAGCACAACCGGCTCCTCTGTCCTCCACTATATCAAAGAGTTTGCTCAGATTCATACCCATTGAGTCGATGATGTTATCTAACCATCTCATCCTGTCACCTTTTTCTCCTTTTGCCTTCAGTCTTTCCCAGCATCAGGGTCTTTTCCAATGAGTCAGCTCTTCACATCAGATGGCTGAAGTATTGGAGCTTCAGTTTCAGCATCAGTCCTTCCAATGAATATTCAGGATTGATTTCCTCCTGGATTAACTGACTGGTTTGATCTCTGTGCAGTCCAAGGGATTCTCAAGAGTCTTCTACAGCACCACAATTCAAAAGCATCAATTCTTTGGTGCTCAGCCTTCTTTATGGTCCAACTCTCACATCCATACATGACTACTGGAAAAACCATAGCTTTTACTATATGGACCTTTGTCAGCAAAGTAATATCTCTCCTTTTAATATGCTGTCTAGATTTGTCATAGATTTCTTTCCAAGGAGCAAGTGTCTTAACTTCATGGCTTCAAGTCACTGTCCATGGTGATTTTGGAGCCTGAGAAAATATAACCTTTCACTACTTCTACTTTTTACCCTTCTATTTGCCATGAAATGAAGGAGATCCAACCAGTCCATTCTGAAAGAGATCAGCCCTGGGATTTCTTTGGAAAGAATAATGCTAAAGCTGAAGCTCCAGTACTTTGGCCACCTCATGCGAGAGTTGACTCATTGGAAAAGACTCTGATGCTGGGAGGGATTGGGGGCAGGAGGAGAAGGGGACGACAGAGGATGAGATGGCTGGATGGCATCACTGACTCGATGGACGTGAGTCTGAGTGAACTCCAGGCGTTAGTGATGGACAGGGAGGCCTGGCATGCTGCGATTCATGGGGTCACAAAGAGTCAGACATGACTGAGCGACTGAACTGAACTGAACTGCACTGATGGGACTAAATACCATGATCTTCATTTTTTACTGTTGAGTTTCAGCCAGCTTTTTCACTCTCCTCTTTCACCTTCATCAAGAGGCTCTTTAGTTCCTCTTCACTTTCTGCCATTAGAGTCATACTATCTGCATATCTGAGGTTGTTGATATTTCCTCTGGGAATTTTGATTCCAGCTTGTGATTCATCCAACCTGGCATTTTGCATGATGTACTCTGCATAGAAGTTAAATTAGCAGGGTGACAATAAAAGCCTTATCATACTCCTTTCCCAATTTTTAACCAGCCCATTGTTAAAATGTTCCATGTCCAGTTCTAACTGTTGCTGCTTCTTGACTTGCATACAGGTTTCTCAGTAGACAGGTAAGGTGATCTGGTACTCCCATCTCTTCAAAAATTTTCCACGGTTTGTTGTGATCCACACAGTCAAGGACTTTAGTGTAGTCAGTTAAACACATTTTTTTCTGGACTTCCCTAGCTTTCTCCATGATCCAATGAATGTTGACAATTTGATCCCTGGTTCCTCTGCCTTTTCTAAATCCAGTTTTTATGTTTGAAATTTCTCAGTTCACATACTCTTGAAGCCTAGCTTGAAGGACTTTGATCATTACCTTGGTAGCATGTGAAATGAGTGCAATTGTACAGTAATTTGAAGATTCTTTGGCATTGGCTTTCTTTGGGATTGAAATAAAAATTGACATCTTCCAGTCCTGTGGTCACTGCTGAGTTTTCCAAATTTGCTAGCAAATTGAGTGAAGCACTTTAACAGCATTATCTTTTAAGATTTGAAATAGCTCAGCTGAAAATTCATCACTTCCACTATCTTTGTTCATGGTAATGCTTCCTAAGGCCCACTTGACATCATACTCCAGGATGTCCGGCTCTAGGTGAGTGACCATTCCATCATGGTAATCTGGGTCATTAAGACATTTATCATATAGTTTTTCTTTGTATTGTTGACACCTCTTTTTAATCTCTTTTGCTTCTGTTAGATCCTTGCTGTTTCTGTCCTTTATAGTTCCCATCCTTGCATGAAATATTCCCTTGATATCTCCAATTTTCTTGAAGAGATCTCGTCTTTCCCATTCCATTGTTTTCCTCTATTTCTTTGTATTGTTGATTTAAGAAAGCTTTCTTTTCTTATCTTGCTGTTTTCTTGCTATCGAGTGGGTGATGACAAATGTATAAACTCTAAGCATAAAACACAGAGGAATGATAGTCTTGGGGAGACAGCATAGAGAGCAAAAACTTGAAGCAAGAAACTGCGGGTGTGTGCGGAAGTGCTGGTAGGCTTGCTGAAGGGGAGCTATGGTAGGTTCAATAGGAAGGTAGGAAAGTAAGGATCAAAATGTAGAAAGGCTGAATTCTGGGCTATGTGGGGTGGCTATTCTTGGGATGTCAGTGTGAAGTCATCAGTGTTTGAATACACGAGTAGACGACATTTGAGTCATTACTAAACTAACTGTGGTATTTTGTATACCCTGGAGTGAGGAAACTTTTAAAAAATTACTATAATAGTTTGCTTCCTTGAAGACTCAGCGGTAAAGAATTTACCTGCCAGTGGAGGAATCACAGATTCAGTCCCTGGGTTGGGAAGATCCCCTGGAGAAGGAAATGGCTATGCATTCCAGTTTTCTTGCATGGAGAATCCCATGGTCAGAGAAGCCTGGCAAGCTATAGTCCATGGTGTCGCAAAGAGTTGGACACGACTTAGTGACTAAACAAAACCAACATAATAGTCCAGGTGAAGAATGGTGATTAAATACTGAGCAACATTGAGAAATTATATAAAAGCAATAACATTAGAAATAGAAAGAAGCAGACAATTGCAAAACATTATCCTAGTGACATAACGAACCATACTTTAGAAAATATGAAAAACTCTATCCCATTCACTTGCTTTCCGTTGTGATATAAAAAGGACCCTTCATTTGAAGACTACTGCACAAGCTCCAGTCATGGAACCAGTGAGTCTTGAAAACAGCTATATTAGCACACCACATCAGTTTGAGTTTCTTCTTGTTCTTGCATAAAAAGTTCGAAGCCATATACTCAGGGTACTTTTAACAGGATCTCGAATGTGTTGAGTTGACTAAAAGTACGAATTTCCATCTGATGTCGGACACACCGCCAAGCTTTAACTTTACAATGAAGCTGTAGCACATACGCCAAATAGAAAATCAGAGAGCTGTGTTCCCTCTGAATCCCAACGTACCAGTGGACCTGTGAACCCATATTGTCCTACTTCTGGAAGTAAAAAGAAGTCTCACTGAGGTCACTTGGCTCACAGGGTGAATGAGCCTGTGTATGTGATTTACTCATTGTGTCAGTGATTTACTCAACTGTCTCTTCAAATTAAGCTTCAACTCTACTACCTTCCTTTCTGTCAGTTGTTCCTGCTGAAGTCTAAATAAAGGAAATTTAATCCAATCAAACTATAGACTGAAAATAAACACGAAAGGGGAAAAGTAAGCAGCCCATGTTATTGAAATTCCAAGGGCTCTTTTAGTCTGGCTAACACTGCTCCTATTGGGGAGCCTCCAGTGGGACACTTGGTAAGTGAATAAACAAAAAGCCAAGTAGTATCAAGTAATTGTCTGGCAATATCAGAAACTTTCCATCTCATTTAGGAAGAAAGCACCCATTGGTGTCGGAGAGCATAACATAGCAGTGAGGAAATCCACATTGGCATGTGATGGCTTTTCCCCATTAAGCCATAAAGGCCAGGCTGAGTGACGGTCATACCTTGCCAAACAAGCTTAAGCTGAAGTCAGGAAAGTAGAAAATGCCTGGATATTTTATTGTTCAATGGAGAATAGCAGATACATCAAGAGACAAGCAAGAGGCAGCAATTTATTGACTAAGACATGCTCGAGTGGAAATAAGGAACCAGAGGATTGGCCATAGAATAGCTTTTCCTATAATAGTTTGCAACTAAAGATTCCTGGAAAAGACCACCCTCCCAGAGAATGGAGAACCACTCATATGTGCGTGGCACAGGCGAATCAAATGGGCCAGATTTTCAAACCAGACAATTTAGGAAATTATATGACTGGAATCTTAAAACCTGCACTTTTACTTCATATATCACAAAGTACAGCATTTCTTATCCTTTTAAGCATGAAAATCCACAAGAGAAACCTTTAATGAAAGTTGTTCTTTTCCACCCTTTGAAATCCTTTCTTATTAATTTGAAGGAACTTGGAAAACTGTGAATTATTGCATGGACTGGGTCATGGAATGTTTTTAAAGCATTATTGTGTTGAAGGGAAGACGAAAGGGGGTAGAGAGAAAGAGAGAGAATCCCTCACTTGAAGAAAGGAAAAACAAACTTATTCTTGTGCATGTAATCACTTTACTTTTCTGAGTAGTCCACTGAGGTAAGTATTTTGAATTCCATGTTGTAGATGAGGAAAGAGAGAATAAGAGAGATTAAATAAGCTGTCCAAGGTCATACAGGAGAGACTCAAAGGTGAGTTTTTTTCCACTAGAAACCAATGACTCATATGTCCTGCACCCTGATATTCCCTACATCTTCAGCATCCCAATAGTTGACAAGGACCGCTCCTTAAGAATTAGCTTAGTGACTGGATGAAATTTATTTCTTATTCCAATGCTAAGTATTCAAATGAACTATCTTAAATTACTTGTGATAATGTTTCCCAATTCACTATATCATTCTGGGGTGAAGACATCCTTCCCATTTCTGCCACAGCATTGCTCTGTGACACTAGGCAATTTACTTAACTTCTCTGAGTCTCATTTTCTTCATATGTAAAAGGAGAGAGTAAACCCAAATGTATAAGTGATTATACTATATGATGTAATTCATGTAAACATTTAGCACAGTGCCTAGCATATACTGATTGGTTAAAGCTGGTCTTGATAACCAGATAGATTATGCCACCTTAGCAAACAACCACCAAAAAGATCAGTGGTTTTCAGCAACAAAAGTAAATTGTTATTCACTTAAATGTTAATCATTGGTCTGCTAAACTCTAAATATGCTCACTTAAGGTCTCAGAGAAGAAGGCAATGGCACTCCACTCCAGTACTCTTGCCTGGAAAATCCCATGGATGGAGGAGCCTGGAAGGCTGCAGTCCATGGGGTCGCTGAGGGTCGGACACGACTGAGCAACTTCCCTTTCACTTTTCACTTTCATGCATTGGAGAAGGAAATGGCAACCCACTCCAGTGTTCTTGCCTGGAGAATCCCAGGGACGGTGGAGCCTGGTGGGCTGCCGTCTATGTGGTCGCACAGAGTCAGACACGACTGAAATGACTTAGCAAGGTCTCAGAATGACTAAAACTTCTTATCAGTGTGAATCACTATTTTCTGTTTTCACTGAAGTGACCAAGGAAGTTGGCACTCAACTTCTCCACTCTCCAGCGTCATCAATGTTTAGTGGAGAGCTGAACTTCTAACCCAACTCTGTAGCAACAAAGTGATGAAGCTAAACATTAACACCTACCTGACTTTCACACTATGCATCAATCAGGAATCTGCCTAAAAACAAACAAATTAAATGAAATAGAATACAGAGACTCATAATATAATATCTAAAATGTTCAGTGAACAAATTAAAAAATCAAAGGAAAAGTCCCACTTGAATGAGAAAAGACATTCAACAAACAGCAATACACAGATAAATCAGATGTTGAAATTAACAGACAAGGAGTTAAAGGAGCCACCATAAACTAGTTCAGCAAGCAATTATGAATTCTCTTCACACAATTAAAAAAGAGAAAAATCTAAACAGAGAAGTAACAGTTACACAAAAAGAATGGATGACTTCAGCTTATAACACTATACTGTATAACTGAAATTTGCTAAGAGAGCAGAACTTAAATGTTCTCTTTAAAAAAGAAGTTAAAAAATGGTAAGCATAAGGTGATGGATGTGTTAGTTCAATGTGGGGAATCCTTTCACAACATATACATATGTGAAATCATCATGCTGTACACTTTAAATATCTTACAATTTATTTGTCAATTATAACTCAATAAAGCTGGAATGCAAAACAGCCAAATAGTAATTATAGAAGTAAAAAATATAATAACAGATAATTTAAAAACTTGCTCGGTGGGCTTATTTATAGGATGGAGATGACAGAGGATAGAACTGGTGAACTTGAAGACAGATCTACAGAAGTTACCCAATCTAAATAACAGAAAGTAGACTGAAAAAAAATGAAGAGACTATCAAGAACCTGTGTGTCAAGGGAAAAAAATATAATATTCACACTATCAGAATCACAGAAAGAAAGAAGTAATGAGATTGAAACAATGTTCAAAGAAATAAAGAGCCAAAACTCCAAATCTGGTAGAAAACATAAACCTATACATTCAAGAAGCTGAGCAAACCTCCAACAGGATAAATTGCAAGAAATCCTTGCCAAGACACATTATAATTAAGTTTGTGAAAACTAAAGACAAAGAAAAAAAAAATCTTGAAAGCAGCCAGGGAGAAACAACCCATTACCTAGAGAGGAACAACCATTTGAGCATAGCAGATTTCTCATCTGAGACCATGGAGGCCAAAAGAGAAGAACACAACATTTTTCAAGAACTGGAAAAAAAAAAAAAACAAACAAACACTGTCAGCTGAGAAGCCTGTATCTAGAGAAAATTTCCTTCAGGAATAAGGAAAAAAGTCAAGATATTCTCAGAAGGAAAAGGAAGAAATTCTTCACTAGCCTTAAAAAATGGCTAATGGAAGCTCTCTAAACAGACAGGCAGTGATAATGAGTGTTGTGACTAGTGCTTTTTAAAAATCCCCTTGTAGGCAGATTCACTGAAAGGACAAAATAAATATATTTTGTGTTGAACACTGGAGTTATTAGAAAATCCTGCCTGAGATCTTGGTACAGGATCAGTGTTATCTGAAATAACAAGCTGAAAAGCAGGAGTTGTAGGTACAATCTTGGTTTTCCACTGCCGGTCTGTGACAGAAATACGGTCCTACTGTGGAACCTCAGCAGAACTGCTCATGAATGGAGAGCCAAAGACAAATGATAGAACCTCTCAGGATTTGAGTCTAGCCTTAAGCTGATAGAACACCAAGAAGAAAACTCCAACTTCCCCCAACAAGAGAAATGATGTCAGTTATATCTGAAAGGACTCCTCCAAAAAGAATGTCAGTGCTCTGAGACCTTCTGAAACTAAGCCCAGAACTATACTCCTGGCAAGAAAAGAAGGGTTGGATTCTTCAAGTTTGTCCAAAAAGGCCAAGGAGTGAGGATGGAGGAATAGAAGTTCGGGGTGTTGGGGGTGTAATTTAAAGAACAAAATAATAACTTTTCCATTATTTCTTTGTCTGAATATTCAAAGTCTGGAACACATCAAAAGCAGTTAAAAATAAAGCGGATTGTTTTACTTATCTGTCATCTCAATGTAGTTTCCATATTATTTAAAATAGTAAGCTATCTTTGGGTGACATTAGCTTTAGTGATGTGAATTGCAATTTTCTTTATGATGTCAGAGCCCAGTTATTTAGTAAGTGGGAGGAAAACTATCTAACAGAATGTACCTTAATAGGAAGAAAATCAGCTGAACTGAATAAACTAGAGTTTACATTCCCTCAGTCTCTATTTTTCATCTAATATTACCCCATGCTACTGAAGCCTCAGCCAAGAACTGAATTTTATTCTTTCTGGCCCTATGGTTTCCCTTCAGTGAGAAATGTTCAGGCTGAGACACATTAATAAATGCAAATAAATTTAGCTAGTATTTGCTTGGCTGATTCTCAAATTGGATCAAGAAAGGAAATGGAGAATACCAATAATAAACTATTCAAAGGAGCATTCTGAAGTTGGCAAAGTTGCAAGAATGGTATTTTATGGTGGTTCAGATATATAATATGTTTTATAAACTGCTCAGAAAAGAGAAAATGATCAAACCATAGCCTTTTAGACATAGATGATGTGGCAAGGGGTTTATTTGAGATATAGTAAATATTTGAAAATGACTTCAATTTATGTCAAGTGCAGTGGAGGATAAGATCTATTGAAGAAAAGATCTTTATAAAGCACACTAAATTATGTAGAGTTAGATTAGATTTCATTTGTGAGGTAAGGGAAAAATACTCAATATTTCTTTTACATGTTAAGGAGCTAATTACCAGGAAGTTGTTTGCTGCTCTAGCCTCTCACAGTCACCAAACTTCTATTAAGCATGGCAATTATAGATGCTTTACTAAATGATCTGTTAATATCACTCAGTCCCCCAAATGGCTTTGTGGTGAAAAATGAGTGCCACTAAAAGGAAACTGAATGACACCAGTCCTGAAATCCTGCTGCATGGGATTAGCTTCACACTTAGCTTTGCATGGGATTACTCTATAATAAATTCATGAAGAAAAAAGGACACATTCAAACTTAATATTTATCAGTGTGGAAAAATAAAATACAAGTCTGAATATAAAGTGCATTTAATGGAAAGAAACTTCAGACTGACTAGTGGTTTTGTTGTTTATTAATTTGCTACCTCTTTCTCATTTTCTTTTGCTTTGCTTTAGTTTCTTAGTTCTTCTGTCATGAAGAATATTCATTCAATACTCATTCCTAAAGAAGCTAACTGACATGATTTCCAGGTTGCCCAAAGAGGAAAATAGTGGAATCCTTACTGAATTTGATTAGTGCAGTTTGTTTTCCATATCAAGTAACTTCGGTCAACTCAAGGAAATTTCACAAACACGAACCACTAGAATTTTAGAGAAAGTAGATGCAATGAACCGCCAAATATCAAGGGTTTGTTTTAACCTCAGAGGTAATTCTATCTTTAGAATTAATCAGTGACACAGCAAAGAATTCAAGACAAAACGTTCTATTTTGCCAGGATTATCTGTAGATGTTTAAATTCAATAAACATGAAAATCAAATGACCCAAAGTAGTCTTCAAGAGTTTCAGCAGAATTCATCAAAATCCTTCCTTTAAATAGTGCTGTTTTGAAACTAGCTGTATCACCTTGGAATTTGGGTTAATAAGGAAACACTCATTTAAGTGCTCAGATTGAGCTGAGTCCTTTGGAGTTGATGAACTAAAGGGAAAAAATATGAGGTGATATTGGACCTGAAAGTTTTCTCTTCTGTGATTGATGTCACATAACAGGTTTATAGGGAGAATGGCCTTGGGTTTAAACAGTTTTCATGCAGGTCACATGTCCCCACCTATTTGCTTCATGACTTTCAGATCAGATCAGATCAGATCAGTCGCTCAGTCGTGTCCGACTCTTTGCGACCCCATGAATCGCAGCATGCCAGGCCTCCCTGTCCCTCACCAACTCCCGGAGTTCACTCAGACTCACGTCCATTGAGTACTAGTCCTTTAATCTCTCTGAGCTCATCAACAAAACAAGATCTGCAACACTTTCTGTTTATTTCATGTGCTTGTCATGAGATTGTGATGAACAAGTTGATATGAAACTGTTTTGTATAAAGTCAATTATTATACAAGGAAAGTATATTCCATTCTCCTTTCAGAACAAAAAGTGAACTAAATTAAAGCCATCCTAGTTATCCAAATGGGTGGAAATGGCCAAGCAGTCATATCTGGTCCTTATTCATGCCTACAAATGAAAAGTTCCTTCTTCATATATCATGACTGAATCAATGGCTTTGAAGTCCTAGAAAAAAATTACAGATTCCAGATTGACTTGCCATTGGGTATTTAAATAATGCGCTCTGTGGAATTAATAATTATATAAGAAATATTTGCTGGATGAAGTAATGAATGAGCAAGCCTTGACCACAGAAATAAATTCAACCCTATGGATTTCAGAGTTGTAGGATGACCACTCACCTAAAGGTCATTCATTGCTTTTTTTTTTTTTTACATAAAATGTCATTTAAAAGAGCCTTGAATTTATATTATTAGAGAAATTAGTTTAAGTTAAGGCATTATCTTCTCAAGATCCTATGAAAATACATATTTGAGATGACAGATTTAGTTTAATCTTGGTGTATGCTTGCTGCTTTTATTGTTTCAAACAAATTTAATAAAATATTGCAAGGGATCCATCATTCTGATGCTTGGATATTGAAAATCTATATAGATTGTATGTCCAAGTGAATTTCTGAATGTCATATAGGAAGAACTACACTGGTCTCTTGCTTGTCTTAAAACAACCATTATTTTCCCATAGAAAATGAGCAGTTTAAAATGCTTATTCATATGCCTGTCAAGACTTGTGTGCAAAGAATTCAAAATGAATGTAATTATGCTCTGATCTTATTGTTCTGACTAATGGAATACTAAGGAAATCTGTTAAGTAAGAAGATTTAGTAAAAGATTTCAAAGTACAGAAGTTACAGTAAAGTTGGCTTCTTAAATGTGAATAAACTATTCCATGAGATGCTAGAAAATAAGTAGAAAAATCTTAATACACTCCATCCTGCAAGCTCAGCAAAATTGCACCCACTCTCGCTTGGAGTCTAAAAGCAAACTGGGTCATTGTTAAAGAATATAAACTGGGGAAAAGTTTCTAGATGTAGGAATTTATTAAAATTTAGTGCAAAATACTGACACACTGTATTTATCTATATCTAGCCCCAAAGCTTGGTCTTAAAGCTTATTGTCTATGTGACTGTAATTAGTTTAGAAAAGTCTTAAGAACATTTTTGCTGATGACTTACTTTTTTCCTCTATGTATATCACAATCTTTCATAGGTCTCAAAATAGGCTAAGTTAAGAATATAAGTGAAGAAATCAATTATATGATGACCTTTAATTAGCAATATTTAGGACGGTTCTTATTCCTTATAATATAGCCTTAGCATCTGAGGTTGCAGTAAGCATCATCCTAGCAGTGGTCATGATTCTCTATGAACTAGAACTCTTGGCTGAAAGGAACCCCTACTTCCAATCTCCCTGTGACTTAAGTTTTTGCTTTTCTCTCTGCCATTGTGCTATGGGCTTTTTCTTTACCAGTCTCCATTTAGGACCATTTCTACCACCATGGATGGTTTCTACTGGTATGTTGATCTGACTAGCTATAACTATCTTGGTGTAAAATGGATCAAACCCTTCTCAGTTTTGCTTGGAGTTACTGAGAGGTTCTTTATGAGAAAATAAAGGTATACACTATTGTTTTTGCCTAAAATGTGCTCCTTCTTTTCCTTTCAGCAGATCTTGTCCTTAATTTCAATGTGGACATGTCACCTAGAATAGAAAAACCATTATTATGGACTCAGGGATTGGTTCAGAAAGAGAAACAGAACCCAAGTTAGACTGTACAAATGCTTTACTGGGCTTTTGTATGTGGAGCCTGTGAGAAAAAACACTTTCATCTCTGGGGATGGGAATTTTGGGATGCAAAGCTAAAATGCTGCAGTGTGGTCATATCAATTCGATATGTATGGTAAAGAAGGGGAGAAAATCTATCTGTAGAAAGAGAGTGTGAAGCCAAAGAGAAAACTGCAGAAAGAGAAAGACAGGAGTCTGACTTTGTTTGAGGCCCAAGGCCAGCTCTTCCACCACCCTTTTTTCTTGTTGTTCTTTCTTGTTTAGTCACTAAGTCGTGTCTGACTCTTTGCAACCTCATGGACTCCAGCATGCCAGCCTTCCCTGTCTTTCACTATCTCCTGGAGTTTGCTCAAACTCAGGTCCATTGAGTCAGTGACACCATCCAACCATCTCATCCTCTGTCACCCTCTCCTCCTCCTGCCCTCAATCTTTCCCAGCATCAGGGTCTTTTCCAATGAGTCATCTCTTCGCATCAAGTGGCCAATGTATTGGAGCTTTAGCATCAGTCCTGTCAGTGAATATTCAAGGTTGATTTCCTTTAGGATTGACTGATTTGATCTCCTTGCTGTCAATGGGCCCTCAAGAGTCTTCACTAGCACCACAGTTCAAAAGCATCAATTCTTTGGCCCTCAGCCTTCTCTATGGTCCAGTTCTCACATCCATACATGACTACCGGAAAAACCACAGCTTTGACTAGATGGGTCTTTGTCAGCCAAGTGATGTCTCTGCTTTTTAATACACTGTCCAGGTTTGTCATAGCTTTTCTTGCAAGGAGCAAGTATCTTAATTTCATGGCTGCAGTCACTACCCAGGGAGCCAATAAATCCATCCTTTAAACTTGTTCATTTGAGATAGCTTATGTTACTTGCAACCTAGCGTACAGATGAATAAATCAATAACCATGAACTTCTCCAAGTGACAGAAAACCACTGAAATAGCAAAGACTACAGAATGGTTTCTTTAAGTCTAATGTTTGCCTGCCTATTAACTGGAAAACGGTATTTACCAGATTAACAAGTTATTCATTTTTTTGTTTTTAATCTTTCTAATTCACTTGGATATTTTATCAGACCACTCAGTATTTGGTCGAACACTAATTTAGGTTGCCACTTTCAGTTACCATACAGAGAGATTCCAACCAGTTAGAAGAGCTTTTTATTCATTCATCTTTCCACTTATTCCATAAACATTGATTGACAGTTCTACTGTATCATGACCAATGTTCTAGACCCTACGGTTGCAGATAAGAGCAGAGCCCCCTGGAATAACACCAGGGATGGTTACAAGGACTCGGAGGAGGACCCTGCTAGTACTCTGAAAGGGTGGGAAGTCCAGAGAGGCTTTACATAGAAGGCAACATTTGAGTTACATCACGAAGAATGAGTGGAAATTTTTCTACAGTGCATTTCCCCAGTTGTCACTTTCTCACCTTTCTCATATCTGGATTGGAAAATGGAGACAGGGAGAACATTAAAAGATGGCTTTGGTGCCAGAATTGAACTTAAAATTTTGGCTTGAAGCATACATGAACAGGTGAGAAAGACTGCAATGCTCAAAAACATATTTTATAAAGTGGAAGCTATAAAAATTGGAAGCAGATAAAACGATATGAAAAGCAAGATGAACAGAAGAAAAGTCTGCTTCATATTTCTTGAATTTGAATTTTTTGTTCCAGACCACTTTTTAAACATTATTAATAATTCTGAAGGCCTTGCATATGTCCAGGAACATTGCCAGCATTTCAGGGCATGAAGCTACGAATCTCTTCACCATGGTTTTCTAATCATTTGCAGTTCTGAAATTAACTTTCCACAGACTGTTCATATTAGTGACCAGCAAGTCATATTAGTTGATCAAGAAAGGCAGATTTTCAGATGATGATATTGTTCTCACGTGCTAGCTTTTTTGAAGGAAATAATCATTCACATGCTATAAAACTAAACCAGTAACTGAAATAATACACTAATTGTTGAGTTTCAGAACTTGTATTTCAACTGTTTCTTTTAAACCCAGAAAATATACATATTTTAAGTGAACGATCTTAACTCTAATTTTGTCTACTGAATTCCATCTTATTTAAATTGAATTTCAGTCATTTCACTTGAATATACATTCTACTTCTTAGGACTGTATCCTTAGAAAACAGGTTTAGTTTTAAGTGACTTGGGTATCTGCTAATTATTAAAATTGTTCATATACTACAAGATTTCCTTAATTGTCAAAGAGAGGATAATTACTGTGGCTTAATGTATGAGTTCCATGATAAGCTTTTTGTGTACAAATTATTTTTATTACTTCATTCTCATTAAGAATGGGAAGGAAGTGGTTAGAATGGGACAGGATATTTTTCAGACACACCAAAGAGGTGGAGGGAACATGGCAGAAGAGTTGCAAAACAAAAAAACAAAAAAAACAGTAGCCAAAATAAACAATAGGAAAATGAAAGCACATTTGTATTTATACACAAAAACACAAGAAAAACCTAAGCCCCAGCAACTAGTATGTTTTTATGAAGAAAGGTAGCAAAAGAAGCCCAGAGATGATGGTGGTACTGCTCAGTCACAGAGTTGTGTCCAACTCTTTGTGACCCATGGACTGTAGCCAGCCAGGCTCCTCTGTCCATGAGATTTCCCAGGCAAGAATACTGGAGAGGGTTACCATTTCTTTCTCCAGGATATCTTCCCAACCTAGGAATCAAACCTACGTCCCCTGCATTGGCAGGAGTCCCTGAGTTGGAACGATTCTTTACCACTGAGCCACCAGGGAACCTCAGAGATGATGGTCCGCTACTTTTAAATTAGAAATACTTTCCAAACCCACCACCATCCAATCAACTGATTTTGTGATACACACCTCTATGTTAGTCAAGCATTCTGGCTTAGTGCAAATTTTGTCTGAAATCACTTGTCAGCTTTTAATATACTGTAAATCACAAAAATATACCAAAGAAACATGAGGTAGTTGGAGTAGATTCTTCCACAATCATTTCCCACCCGATCTCACATTATCTCTCTTCTCAATGCTAAGCACTTCTTTTCTGGAACACCCAGTTCATTGTTGTTACATAAGGTCAACAGCTCAGCCAGTTAGTGGTTGAGGCCAGAGTGACCTTGCCCTTCTTCTATCACAAGATTACATCGCATGTTTGACAGGTTGCTAAACTACATAATGTGACATATGAATATTTTTGTCTACTGTCTGTATGTAGACAAATTATTGAAATTTTGATTTATTGGGCAATCTTCCATTAAGATTAAACTGACACTCTTTTTTAAAAATTTTATTTTATTTTATTTTTTAACTTTACAATATTGTATTGGTTTTGCCATATATCAACATGAACCCACCACAGGTATACACGTGTTCCCCATCCTGAACCCTCTCTTAATAAATATTATAGCCAACTGTGATTCTGGTAAATCTACCAGTTGTTTTTCTTCTGCTTGATGATTAGTAAAACCATGATTTTTTTTAATCCTTTTTTTTTAATTTAAACTTTTTATTTTCTATTGTGGTATAGCCAATTAACAGTATTTTAATAGTTTCAGGTGAACAGTGAAGGGACTCAGCCTTACATGTACATGTGTACATTCTCCCCCAAACTCCCCTCCCATTCAGGCTGCCACTTAACACTGAGCAGAGTTCCCTGTGCTATACAGTAGGTCCTTGTTGGTTATTCATTTTAAATACAGCAGTGTGTACATGTCCATCCAAAACTCCCTAACTATCCCACCCTCTCAGCAACCATAAGTTCATTCTCTAAGTTTGTGAGTTGCTTTCTGTTTTGTAAGTTCATTTGTATCATTTCTTTTTTTAGAAGTTTAATGACCTCATGGCCTAATCTCTTCATATTTTTCAGGGTAAAAACAACTTTGAATATTTTAACATAGACTATACCTAGACACAGTTTTAATATGAATAAAAATAATGTTTTAGAATATATTTGAACCTCTATTTTCTACCTTTGCTTATTGTTGAGGTTGGAATATTTAAGTGTAGGCACGTGAAATTCAGGCTTCATTGAACCTTTTCATAGTGTTAGGAAATGAGGATTTGGTAGCTTAACTTTCAATATATTCTTGTGCAAATTAAAAAAACCACTATCCCTCAAGAATTCTCATTTTTTCCAAAGAACATGAAATATAATTATGCAAGTCAGTTTGTCAGAAGATTAAAAGGACAAGAGCAAATGAATTTTTGAAAGCTCTGTTTGTGTTGGAGATTCTGAAGTTGGCTGAGAAGTTTCACTTGGGATTTTTCTACAAGGATTCCTTAAATTATCGCAAGATTATCACCTTCATATGGATGGTTAGTATTTCTGAAATAACATTTTAAGGTGCTTAAAAGAGACTCATTTCTGAAAATAATAGTGATTCTGGGTTAATGGAAGGCTTTAAGGGTCAGACATAAGAAAATTCATCACTCTTATCTCCAGTTCTATTATGGACCTGATACATAAGCTTCAGGAAATTAATTTCTCCTTTTCTCTCTTTAGTGATAAAACTGACTTCTTTCAATGTATTGTAAAACTAAATAGTGGTTTGATATTGCTAAATAAAAGCCAAATCAGATTGGCAATTCAAAGCACCATGTTCATGGAAGCAATTCTTTAGTATCACTATGGTTGCATGATAATAGTTTACATGTTGTTTTTGGCAATAGTCACTAGCAAAGCCATCTTCCCATATCTTCTGAACTTTGTCTAGAAGTGTTGGAATATCACTTCTAAATAAGGTAGATAAGTCTTGCTATCATGCCAACCAAAACTAACATTATTCAAGGGAAGCATGGCGATTTCCATACTTCTTTCTTAAAAGCACTCTTTAGCTTATCTTGGTATCTGATATGTTCTGCACAATGAAAATCAGTGTCCCATCATTGGCCGAGCACTTCCTCTCTCAACAGCAATAATGTCGTTGCTCTTGGCTGCCACAAAGTGGCAGTGTGCCCACTAACTTCTCCATTTAATCCAGCATTGGTCTTCAGAATGAGCCAGGGCAGGAGAGCTACACCTCAAGACCAAGTCTGACAGATAAAATACAGGAAGCTTGAATTAAAGTTAAATTTCAGATAAACAACAGCATACAGGTATATGAAAAAATTAGATCGGTGTTTATCTGAACTTCAAATTGAACTGAATGCCTTGTATTTTTATTTGTTAAATCTGGTGACTCTACTTGTCAGATTTGACTCTTGCTATCATGTAACTTTTTAAGCTGAAATATATTTATACTTATTAGTTTATTTAGTCATCTATATGTATTGAATTATAGAAACTCTAGTTAAGAAAATCTATATTTCTCCCTCCTACTTGACCTCCATTTATCACATAGTAATACTAGATTCACATTTAGTCTCATAAAAATCAATGGGTTTGAAGGTATGTTTGTAGTATATTTTGAATGTTGGTTATATCATCAATATTAAAATAACAGGGTTTATTGATCAAACAATAAATACTTTGGTACAAGGGCTTATGTGCCAAAGGAGCTAGAAAAGGCTCTAAAGAACAAGAAAAAAACTGACCTAAATCTTGGGGAAAAAAGAAAGAATTAGATGGGCAGAATGGAGATACAAGAATTTTTAGATGGGTGGGCAGATATTTATATAGCAAAATAAGTGTTTTACGAAAACCTGAAAGCTTTAGTCCAAGGAACTAATTAGAATATTAGGCCGTTAACATGATTTATTCATTCATTCATTCTAGTGCCACCAAATCTTGGCATATAGCATATGCAATCAGTCATAAATTCATTAAATTATTAATATGTCAAAAAATAAGAATGGCACTGAGCTAGATCAAGATATTTTTTCCATTTTTAATTCACTTGAAACTTTCTCCTTGTCTTTTAATGAAATCACTCTGAGCTTTATCAAATTTCAGCAAAACTCAATCCTGACTTTTATTATATCAATCACCATGTAATTTTTTCCATATAAAATTATGCATATTAGTTGTTTATTAGTTGTGTAATAGTTGTTTATTCTAGTTTAAAATAGAATTTTTTCTTTCTCTAATGTATTCAAAAGTCTTTAAATGTGACATTTTATAATTTAATGCAAAATGTTTTATAAAACTTTGTGCATCAAAAATATGGTTTGTGAGCATTACTTTCCATTTTTCAGAGTTAAAATTTATACTCTAGATCAGAATTCCTATGAGACTACATTCGTCTATGAGTCTATGCATCTTCATCGTAGAAGGGCCCAATACTTTTTATAATTTTAGAGGATAAATAAATCACCTGTTTATTGTTATAAGGAGAAGTTTGTGAGAGAAAATCTGTAATTGCTGTGTTTTGAATAGTGAATCAGTAATTAAATCTGCTTTGAGCTATAGATATTGTCTAACTATAGCTTATGGAGAAGGAAATGGCAACCTACTCCAGTATTCTTGCCTGGAAAATACCATGGATAGATGAGCCTGGTAGGTTACAGTCCATGAGGTCACAAGGAGTCAGACACTTCTGAGAAGACACATGCATATACCATATTTTATCACATCAACAGTCTTCTATACTCAGTGAAGATTTACTTCCTTGAGAAAAACATTCTAGAGAGGTTTTTAAAAAATTATTATTAGCATCTCACTTTTGAGTATTAATATAAAAATGTATTTTATATGACACCTCTTTCAAAATTTTTTGAAGTAGGCTGTAAATATATAGCTAAAAGAGATTATGATTATTCATATAGTTATATTCTTAGGAGCTGAAGATCTTCAATAGTTCCTAAATGGAATTAGCTCATGGAATTCAAAGTTCTCCAGTGAAGAAAGTAAAGCAAGAAACCCGAGTATTATAGAAATGGCAAAAAGATAGAATTATATTCTCTAGCAGGCCCATTTATATTCAGTTGCTAACTGATGGCAAATTTATATATAGTTGATGATACACAGAATAAGAGAAAGGATTAACCCTTTCTTATGGAAATCAAGTATCTTTACAGCAACTGAGTGAATGACAAATCCACCTTGCTGTGAAGAAGGACTAAGAAAGAAGACAGGGATGATACCTCATCTCATCATTAAGAGAAGGACAAGAGATTTCAATAGTGCAGCAAATAGAGCTTTTGAGAAGCAAAGAAAGTTTAAATCCAAATGAGACTGACTGAGTATGAAGGGAAGGATTATTATATGGTGTTAAGACCTAATTTCCTTAGTATATAAATGTTCCTATAAATCAATGAAAACAAAACCAAAGCCTAATTGAAAAGTTGCCAAAGGATATGGACAAACTGTACCTGTGAATAGAAATAACTTAGGCATCTAAGAAATGATCAACCTGGCTAGTATTAAGAGAAGTACAAATTAAAGTTACAGTGAGATATCACTTTTCATCATAAAATTGCCAGGAGTGCAACAGTTACTAAGACAATAGAACTAAGAGATATGGAGCAAGCAGGATAAATGTCCGTGACAGTGGAGCAGGGGGTGGCTGTTTTAGATGGTGTGGAACATTCTGTTAATAGTAGCGCAGATGAGGTGGAGGAGTGGGGCAGTTACGAGAAAGGAGGAAGTGGGGAAAAGAAACAATGAGGATAGAAGACTTTTTTTGAAGTGTTTTGCTATAAAAGAGATAAGAGAAATAGGACAGTACTCGAAGGGGAGTAAGGAGTAAAAAGAGTATTGCTGCTGCTGCTGCTAAGTCGCTTCAGTCGTGTCCAACTCTGCAACCCCATAGACAGCAGCCCACCAGGCTCCTCTGTTCCTGGGATTCTCCAGGCAAGAATACTGGAGTGGGCTTCCATTTCCTTCTCCAATGCATGCATGCATGCTAAGTCGCTTCAGTCGTGTCCGACCCTGTGCGACCCTATGGACAGCAGCCCACCAGGCTCCTCTGTCCACAGGATTCTCTAAGCAGGAATACTGGAGTGGGTTGCCATTTCCTTCTCCAAAAAAGAGTATTGCTTATTGTTAAATGAAAGCAAAATGTGCACTGTGTGTATAATATGCTACCATTTGCGTCCTTTTGATTTTTAATGGATGAGAGAGAGATGAATAAATACTTGTATATGCAAATATGCAAAGAATACTTCTGGAACGACTTACAAAATACTGATTACTGTATTTGCTTCTAAAGAAGAAAATTAGATGATAGGAGAACAAGAGATAGACTATGAAATCCTTTTTACTTTCCAACTTTGTACCATATTCATACACATCACCCATGCAGAAATAAAGAACTGATTATTTAAAGTGCCGTATAAATTGTCCTCCACTCTGGACAGGATTAATTGTTTTCCATTCAAGTTTATCATATCCTTACAAGTTAGGTTAAAAATCATTTGACTCTTAACATTATACATTTCCTTAAAACTAGTTTAATTACATTAAGAAAACTGCAATCTGAAAGAGTTCCTTAACCTTAGATCGGTATGTGGACTTTTAACTAATAAATGTCTTTCTTATCATAATCTATCAGTGTGAATCAAAATGAATTTTCACAATTGTCATGGATTGAATAGTGTCCCTCAAAAACACATGTACAAACCCTAACCCTAACTAACTAAACCACCATGTGTGAAAATTACTTGTAAATAATGGCTTTGCAGATGTAATATAGTTAACAGGAGGTCATACTGAATTAGGGTGGGTCCAAATCTAATGACTGGTGTCCATTTAATACGAGGGAATTTTGAAGACAAAGATAGAGATGTCATGTATGTCCTCATGTTATACATATCTACAGAGAGAAGGCCATGTAACAATGGAAACCAAGAGTGGAATGATGCAGCTGTAAGTCAAGGAACACCAAGAACTGCCAGCTAGCACTGGAAGCTGGAAGAGGGAAGGAGAGTTCTTCCCAGGAGCCTTAATTGGGAGCATGGCTCTGTTGACACCTTAATCTTGGACTTCCACCTTCAAGAACTATAAGGAAATTAATTTCTGCTGTTTTAAACCATCTAGCTCATGGCATTTTGCTCCAGCAGCCCCCCAATTCATACAATAACAAAATTATATTTCATGAATGATGAGGAAAATGTTTTGGAAAAGTAGTTGAGATTTCAGTAATATGGGATTATATGCATTCACAGGAAACAAGAGATTAGAGCAGCATGTGTGTGCATAGTCACTCAGTTGTGTCCGTCTCTTTGCGACCCCGTGGACTGTAGCCCGCCAGGGTCCTCTGTCCATGGGATTTCTTAGGCAAGAAGACTGGGGTGGGTTACAGCACAGACTCTCTTTTAAAGGAACCACATAAATGAGGCCAAATCCACCCAAGCTACTCAAGTAGGTAACATTACAAAGAGAGACCTGATATAAGTCAGGTCTCTACATAAAAGTAAAATAGATATAAACGTGAATAATTCATTTATCACATGATGAGGATACTAAACAGATAGGAAGGAAAGACTTTTTCATAGACATACAACTGCATGATTAAGAGGGACTGTTCTGAGAATTTGTGTGCCAACCAACCAGGCTCAAATAAAACACATTGGTTTTATTCCTGTGGAGTGTATTCATGTTGGGAAAGGTGTTGCAAGCAAAATATTGAATACTTTAGAATTTTTTTTAAATTTTGTAAGTGTGATTGCACAAAGCAGTGAGTAATTGCCATTCTTTTGTTTATCTTTAGATAAAAGATCTGTAGCTATAGAACCTTTCTCCATGACATTTTCACAGAACACACTATTTAAGATTTGCATTATTTCATCACTAACGGTAATTTATTTCTTAAGAATACCATAAAATCTATTTAAGTCATTTCCTGTCTCCCAATGAAATGAAAAGCATTTCGAGTGTGTGTGTGTGTGTGTGTGTTTATTTTTGCATTTTCCCAGGAAGAAATGGAGACAGTAACTCAATTAATACCTTATGTTTATCCTCTCATTGTTTTGTTCTTGGTTTTGGTGATCATTTGAAATAAATGAAGGTTGTTTGCTCAACTCTCTCAGGCTGGTGCTTATTAAACAGCCCTCATCTATCCTGTATTGTTTTTACAGTTCAGTCATGAATAAATAGGATACCAGTTCTCACCAAAGTAACCTTTGGAAACTAAGTTTGCCTTCTTTACAATTTATTTCTGCTAACATTTAAAAAGAAAGAGAGACACTTTGACACTGATAAAAAGTTAAAGTTCATGTAGTCTTAATATACTGATTTGTTGTTGTTATTGTTTAACCCCTAAGTTGTGTCCAACGCTATGCACTGTTTCCAGATTAGGGCTACTATGAATAAAGATGGTGCAGTGGTAAAGGACCTGCCTGCCACCACCAGAGCAGCAGGAGACACGGGTTCAGTCCCTGGACTGGGAAGATCAACAGCAGGAAACGGCAACCCACTGCAGTATTCTTGCCTGGGCAAATCCCATGGACAGAGGAGCCTGGAGGGCTGCAGTCTGTGGGGTCACAAAGAGTTTGATATGACTGAGCGACTGAGCACACATGCAGGAACAATTGTGCACAGGTGTTTATGTAAATATGTTTTTCTTTCTCTGGGATAAATGTCCAGGAGTGCAATTGTTGGGTAATAGGTACCAGCCTATTTGATTTTATAAGAAAATTCCAAAGCTTTTTCCACATTAATCTACTGTTTTACAGTCCCACCAGAAATATATAAGTGATTTAGTGTCTTACAATTGCCAGCATTTGGTGTTGTCACCCTTGTTTATTTCAATCATTCTGCTAAGTTTGCAATAATATCTCTTTGTGGTCTGGCTTTGCATGTGCCTGATAGTGAGATTGGCATCTTTTCATATGCTTATTTGCCATCTGTGTATTCTCTTCAATGAAATGTCTGCTCAAGACCCTTGCCAATTTTCTAGTTGGATAGTTTGTTTTCTTACTGTTGACTTTTGAGAGTTCCTTGTATTATCTAGCTAGTCCCTAGGTAGATATGGTTTTCAAATATTTTTTTCCCAGTCTGTTGTTTTTTTAATCTGATTTACTAGATTTGATTCATCATTTTTCCTCTTTGAATTCAGTCTAGAAACTCTGTACCTAGTTCTAGATCTCAAATACTTTTAACCTTTTTTCTATAAGTTTTCTAGCTTTACATTTTACATTGAAGCCCATGATCCAGTTTAAGTTAACTTTTGTAAGAAGTGTGAGCTTATTTGATGAAAAGGCTATCCTACTTCTTCGTTAAATATCAGTGAAGCTTATCTGTGCAGTTTAATTGCTGGCTCTCTATTCTGTTCCATGGCTACATGCGTTTATCTTATAATACCATACTATCTTAATTACTGCAACTCCATAGTATGTCTTCATATCAGATAGAGTGATACTTCAAAATTTAGTATTATTTGTCATGATTTTTTTAGCTATTCTGGAATCTGTGCCTTTTTATATACATTTTAGAATGAGCATATCTATATCAAGAAAAAAAAACTCTTGCTGGGATTTTGATGTGTGCTAAGTTGCTTCACTTGGACTGCAACTTGGACTTCACTTGAGAATCCCTTGGACTGCAAGGATATCCAACCAGTCCATTCTAAAGGAGATCAGTCCTGGGTGTTCATTGGAAATGATGCTAAAGCTGAAACTCCAGTACTCTGGCCACCTCATGCGAAGAGTTGACTCATTGGAAAAGACTCTGATGCTGGGAGGTATTGGGGGCAGGAGAGAAGGGGACGACAGAGGATGAGATGGCTGGATGGCATCACTGACTCGATGGACGTGAGTTTGAGTGAACTCCGGGAGTTGGTGATGGACAGGGAGGCCTGGTGTGCTGCGATTCATGGGGTCGCAGAGTCGGACACGACTGAGCGACTGAACTGAACTGAACTAAAGTTGCTTCACTTATGTGCAACTCTGCAATCCCATAGACTGTAGCCTGCCAGGCTCCTCGGTCCATGGAATTCTCAAGGCAAGAATACTGGAGTCTGTTGACATTTCTTTCTCCAGAGGATCTTCCCAAACCAGGGATCAAATCCATGTATCTCACGTTGCAAGCAGATTCTTAACCATCTGAGCCACGCAGATAGGAAATAAATTAAATCTACAGATTAATTTGGATTGAACTGACATCATTAGTATATATTGTCTTCTAGCCCATGGTTTTAAGTTTTGTAAATTCATTGACGTTTAAGGCCCAGGATATAATTTATGTAATTAAATTATATTATAATTTTTTTATTTGCTGACTTTTCCATGGGGTTAGGAAAAGCATGTATTCTACTGTTGTTGGGTACTCTGTTCTAAATATGTCAACTAGATTCATTTGATTGATTCTATCCCAGATGGTTTTTCTGATTTGCAGTTCTATCAGTTGCTGAGAGTGGAACACTGAAGTCCTCAACTGACTTGTGGATTTGCCTCTTTCTCTGTCAACATATTGGTTTCTGCTTTATGTATTTTGAGTCTCTTATTTTGTGCATATATTTGAGATTATTATGTCTTCCAGGTGGGTTGATCCTTCGAGCATTCTGTAATGCTTCTCTTCATCTTTAGTAATTTTCTTTCACATATACTTTATCTGATTGTAATATTGCCACTCCTGCTTTCTTATGTTTGAATGATATGTATTATTCTATCCTTATTCTTTCAACCTACTGTACTGTCATATTTGAAGGCAGCTTCTTATAGATGCCATATTATAATCCACTCCACCAGTCTGTATTTTCATTAGTTTATTTATACTTTGACTGGTATATCCAAGTATGGCATTTTATTTGTTTTCTCCATTTCCTCTGTTTCTCATTTCTTTATTACTCTTTTTCCTTTACAATGCATTACTTCAACGTTTTAAGGATTCCATCTTGATTTTTGTGCTTTGGGTGTTTTTCTGTATATAGTTTTCACAGTGGTTCCACACATGTGTTACTTATCACTCTACTGTATCAACATTTTACCACTTCCACTTATGAATAAATTTAAATTGCATTAAAGCCAGTTAAGAATAAATGACTAAATGTGTACATGAATTATGCATTTATAAGAGAAAAAAAAGATAGGTCATACAACAGATTCTACTAAACTCTCTCACCGAATAACTAGGGACGCAACTTGACCTTCCTGCTGAGAATTTGGTCTCTTGCTCCTTCTCTATCCTTTCCTTTCTCCCAATCATTATTGTTCTTCCATTAGGCACTGTTGGAAATTTGTGCTTCTTTTCAGAACTCTTATCGCTAATCACAAAGGGTGTTGACAAATCAATTTGCTAAAAAATCATAAACAATTTATTTCCTCTCCAAATTTCTTTCCATTCAATACACATCGTTTGCTTTTAACTGCCTGCTTGATTTCTTAACAGAGAAGGCATTTATTCATCCATTAGACAAATATTATTGAGACTCGGCTATGTGCCAGACAATGTTTTGTGCATTTCACTCTCTGTATGTTGAGTGCTCTGTACAGTTCTTCCTGGCAACTGTGTTCACTCTATGAGATCAATATTCCCTGAAAGGTCAGTATTTTCCACATGCTCTATTGATGGAAGTCCTTTCATAAGGGGAAAAAATCATTTCCAGCCCAGAGTATATGATGAAAATAGAATGTCCCATTTTCCAAAAACATTAACAGCCTGACACTTTCAGTGTATACCATTAAATAAACTCCTGGAAACATTGAGCAATGTACATTATTTTTTCTTCGTATCTAAGAGACATCTGTTGTAGTTTTGTTAGGTTTATTTAAGAACAAAAATAAAATTAAGTAAGCCACATATTAGGAAAGACAGGTTGGATAGTGCAGAAACCATTATCGATGTAGAAGTAAATTTGGAGAAGAGACAAAAACAGGAGCCTTTTCCCAATGGCTGTCTTGATCTTATGTCACATATCTTAGATCATCCGAGTTCTGTTTTCCTAATGAGATACCTTTCAGGCTACCAAGCTACTTTCTGGCTTGCTGATGCTATAAAAATTTAACTGTGCCTACAGAGCAACTTCTGAAGATAAATAAACATTTTCTCTTAGAGGATAAGCAGGGACTATATTAAACTGTAACCAGTATTCAAGTCTACCAACTGGCTGATTGGTAACGAATACATTGCAATTATTTTAACTTTATATGATAAAGATGTGTATTATACAAGTCTCTCTCATAGCCTCCTATAGCAGCAAAAGCTTTTTCCTCTATTGTGCATATGCCTGAGTTCAGGTTTAAGTCTGTGGATGGATGCATTATAGAACACTGGAGTGGTTCCTTACATCCTCAGCACACATGGGGCATGCTTTTGGTGTTTATTTTTCTCCACCTGATTCAGGGCAAATTTATTTCCCATCTCAATTATAAATGTATTATGTGAATAATAAATGAACAATAACAATAGGATATACCCTAAATTTCATGAAAGTAGCAGAAGACTTATAGAGAAAGTAAATTCATTCATTCATCTAAAATAAAAATATTATGTGAGAGACGGCTATATACCAGTCTAGAGTCTGGAGATTCAGTAGAAATGAGATAAGTCCTCAAGTTCATAAAGCATGCACTCTAAAACTATCAGATCATAAACAAAGCAATCAATACACAAGATACAAACTGTGATGAGTGTCACAAGTAAAAGAGGAGAAAGTGGGGATACAAGTGGCCAGAGAAGGATAGTTTTGCTTAAATGATCAGAGACCTCATCAGTGGCATTTGCACAGCATCCCAACAAATAATCTTCCAACATTTGTGAGAACAAGTTGGGATTCTGAGCAACCTTCTGTCCCAAAATGATCCTTTCTGCTTTAAAAGAGCTCTGTTGTTGTGCTGTGCTTAGTCACTCAGTCGTGTCTGACTCTTTGCAACCCCATGAACTATAGCCCGCCAGGCTCCTCTCTCCATGGAATTCTCCAGGCAAGAATATTTGAGTGGATTATCACTGCCGCCTCCAGGGGATCTTCCCAATCCAGGTATCGAATCCAAGTCTCCCGCATTGCAGGTAGATTCTTTACCTTCTGAGCCACCAGGGAAGCCCCAAACAGCTTTATTATTTAACTCTAATTTATTTAGCTTTTCATTTAATGTGAAGACATGATAAGTATCAAAGACAATCTTTTAAATGCTGATAGCCAGATTTTTCTGTGCCATTTAAAAATAAAGTATCCCTTTCTCATTGACTTATGATGCTTTCTTCATCATAACATTACACAGTGTAGATTTTTAAGGCATAATAATATTTAACTCTTTAATTATCTGAAATATACATTGGTATAAGGTAGAGTATCTAACTGTCCCCCTTCTGCTACACACCTCTTGGGTCCTGTCTGTTGATGCCACTCCATCATGGTTCAAACACTTTTGAATAATATTCCCATTTCTATTTCAATAATTCTCATTTGTATAGACTTACAAATGAAGTTGTCTCTTTACTGTTCTGGATTCTTCTTCCCCAGTTTTGGTGTCAGGATTCAATCAACTTCATAAAATTAATAAAGCAATTTCTTGTTTTAAGTTCATTTTAACTGGAATATAGTTGCTTTTATTGGAGTGTGTGGTGTTAGTTTATACTGGATGGATCAGCCACACATTTATCCTCTCTCTTACGAACTTTCTTCCCATTCAGGTCATCAGAATGCCTTACATAAAGTTCCCTGTGCTATAGAGTATGTTTTCACTAGTTATCTATTTTATACATAGTATCAATAGAGTATGTGTGTCAATCCCAATCTCTTAATTCCTCCTACCTGTTCCTTTCCCCCTTGGTATCCATCCATTTGTTCTCTACCTCTGTGTCTCTATTTCTGCTCGATTTTGGCTTTGCAAATAGAATAATCTATACCACTTTTCTAGATTTCACATATATGTATTAATATATGATATTTGTTTTTTTCTTTCTGACTTACTTTACTGTTTATTACACTAAATCAATCCACATTTCTACAAATAACCCAATTTCATTCCTTTTTATGGCTGAGTAATATTCCATAGTATATATGTACCACATCTTCTTTATCCATTTCTCTGTTAATAGACATTCAGGTTGCTTGCAGGTCCTGGCTATTGTAAATAGTGATGCCATTCTTCTAAACCTTGGAATAATTTTCGTAATAGAGAAATCTTTGTGATTTTAATCTTTTCTTTGTCATTTGATAAGCAAGTTGAGAGTAGTCTAATGAGAGACTTCTCTAAATGAAATTATTTTATATACTTTTTCATTATTTCTTTTGTGATTAGCAGTTAATTCAGACCTCTAACTATTCCTGAGTCAGCTTTAATAATTTATATATCTTTATAAATAAATGTTCTATTTCTTATGGATTTTCAAATACATTGCCATAGGATTATATGTACAATAATCACATTTTGTCTCTTTTGCTAATCTCTTCAAAATGTTTCTCAATTTGTATTAAATTTTTGTCCTCTTTAAACACTTCACCAGAAGTTTGCCTTATCCTGCTTGTTTTAAAGAAATGAAAGGTTTCTGAATATATCTGTAGTAACTTTTGTTGCAGCTCTAATGAATTACCACAAAGTTATGACAACCATTTTACAAGTTTCCTTGGTTTTGTGTTTGGATTTACATTTTACAGTTCTGTCAGGTCAGAAATGACACAGATCTTCCTGGACAAAAATCAAGGTGTTGGCAGGACTGCCCTCCTTCCTGAAGGCTCCAGGGGTGATTCCATTTCCTTGCCTTTTCTGTCTTCAAGAGTTTACCTCCAGTGCTTGTCTTGTGGTTCCATTTGTCCTTCAAAGCCAGAAGCAATGGGTGGAGTTCTCACACCACATGGCCCTGACCTTCTGTAGTCACATCAGCCTCTGATTCTGATTCTGTCTCCTCTTTTGTCTCCCTCTGCCCACTTTAAGGAACCTTGTGATTACATTGGGCCTATCCAGGTTATACCCAATAATGTCTCTATTTTAAAACCAGCTAATCAGCAACTTCAGTTCTCTCTGCTACCTTAATTCCCCTTTGCCTTGTAACCTAACAATTCAGTTTCCAAGGATTAGGCTAAGGACAGCCAGAGGGATGGAGAAACACATTATTCTGTCTACCAAGATATCAATTAAACCTTTGGGTTTTTTCATCATTTTCTGCTTTTATTTTTATTCTTTTTCCTGGCTTCCTAGATGTAATTTTATTGCCATTTAAAAAGTTTCAGTTGAGGAGTTACTCGGTTCTCCTGAGTTTCTCCCATGTATACACGTTATTAAACATTGTGTGTTTTCTCCTGTTGATCTATCCTAAGTCCATTTAATTCTTAGATCAACCAGAAGAACATAGAACGGTAGAATAAAATGTCTTCCTCCCTGACAGTTGGCAACAAGGATGAAATACAACTTTACTGGCTAGACATTCCTGGCTCCAAGGTTGCTGCAGTTAAGAGATCTTGAGACACCTGAGAAAAGCCAGTAGAAGGTAAGAATGCTTCCATGTCAGCCAGCCTCCTCAGTCTCTGCTGCAGGATCTGTTGGAGGCAAGAGTGGTACAAATATTTCTCTTTTCTAAAATTAGGTGAGCAGTAAAAAATACTTGTAGGGCCAGATCCTTGGACTTGGCAACTCTTGGGGAACTTTGATAGAGTACTCTTGGTTTGTTGATCCCTTTTCCTTCATAGATGGTCACTTTTTCTTTGTCTCTGCTTCTGTCATAAGTAGGAAACCATTGATCTGATTAGGGTTTCCTTTCATTTTGAGAGTTTGGTTTGTTGAACAGTGAGAAAATTCTCTCTGTCATCTGGAAGGCACATGCTGGTGGACGTGTGGCAGTCAGTGGGACAGACTGGGATTCCAAGCAGTCTGTCTGTCCATTCACGCCAACTCTCAGGGGAGTTTGTCATAAGATGTGTCAGTCCATAAAGGGCTGTCATCTCAACCTTTGTCACTTTATTAGTGATGTAACAAAAGGTCTTTGCTTTCTTAGACTATGCTTGGGAGGGGACCATTTGGATCTTGTGAGGTCTGCATCTTTTGCACTCTTGTGGGAATGCTCTAGTGTCTTATCAGTTTGAGTCACTATTAAAATCCTGTTGTGTTAGTCATTCACTCATGTACAACTCTTTGAGATTTCATGAACTGTAACCTGCAGGGCTCCTCTGTCCAGGGAATTCTCTAGGCAAGAATCCTGGAGTGGGTTGCCATTCCCTGCTCAAGGGGATCTTCCTGACCCAGGGATCAAACCCAGGTCTCCTGCATTGCAGGCAAATTCTTTACTATCTGAGCCACTAGGGAACCTGATGATCATTTAAACTGGAAAAACTTCTAAACTGGTAAACTTTTAGAGTGCTCTTATCTTAAACAATTACACCTCTTTTAATTGGATGCAGAATTCCTCCAAAGGCTTCAAAATTCCAAACTAGCTTGATTGAAGGATTTGTAGTAAAAGGTTAATGAAAGGACTTCCTTGGTGGTCCAGAAGTTAAGAATCCACCTGCCAAGGCAGAGAACACGGGTTCAATCCCTGATTTGGGAAGATCCTACATGCAACAGAGCAACTAAACCCATGCACCACAACTATGGAGCCCACTCTCTACAGCCGAGGGGCTGGAACTACTGAAGCCCATGTGCCTAGAGCCCATGCTCTGCAATAAGAGAAGACACTGCAATAAGCCTGAGCACCGCAACTAGAGAGTAGCCCCCACTCACCACAATTAGAGAAAGTTCATGCACAGCAATGAAGACACGCTGCAGCCAAAACTAAACGAATAAATAAATAAATAAAATTTAAAAACTAATGATAGATTTAAAATATAAAGGTTAACTAAAATAAAAGACCAAGACTACCCTCCTTTATTTGAAGACTGATTCTAATACTCCTCTTTAGTGCACAATTTTAGATGCTGGACACGCAGACATGGTCTCATGGAACTTAGATTCCAGTGGAGAAAGGTAGACCAATAAGTGTGAGAAGCAATGTAAGTTAGTGATAAGAACTATGACGAAAATAAGATGGGGGACATGCCAGTGGCTGGAGAGCCAGGGAAGCTACTGTTGCTGGAATGTTTAAGAAAAGTCTAAGTAAGAATGTGACATGAAAGATGAGGGCAAGCCAAAGAGAAGAAAATAACCACATGAAAATCAGGAAAAATACTACCCAGGGAGCAGTAAAAGCAAAAGACTATGTCCTAAGACACAAATAAGTTTTCCTTCTGAAGACCAGGAAGAACAGGAAAGTTAGTATGTACTTATGGAAGACAAGAGTGGTAACAGATAAAGGGGAAGTGAAGTGTGGGACAAACTGAGAGGTTAGGATTGACATACAAACACCACCCAAAGGAAATCAACCCTGAATATTCATCTGAAGGACTGATCTTGAAGCTGAAGCTCCAATACGTTGGCCACTTGATGTAAGGAGCTGACTCATTGGAAAAGACCCTGATGCTGAGAAAGATTTAGGGCAGGAGGAGAAGAGGGTGACAGAGAATGAGATGGTTGAATTGCATCATAAACTCAATGGCCATGAGTTTGAGCAAACTCTGGGCTATAGTGAAGGAACAGGAAAGCCTAGCATGCTGCAGTCCATGGGGTCATAGGGAGCCAAAAACAACTGAGTGGCTAAACAACAACAAATATATACTACCATGTGTAAAAATGGTAGCTAGTAGGAAGCTCTGTATAGCACAGGGAACTCAGCTCATCTCTCTGTGATAATCTGTATGGGTAGGATGAGGGGTGGAGGCTTGAGAGAGAGGGGAAATAAGTACACAGATAGCTGATTCACATTGTTTACAGCAGAAACACAACACTGTAAAGCAATTATACTCCAATTTTTTTAAAGGAAAAAAAATTGGTGAACTAAAAAAAAAAAAAAGATAAAAAGATTGGTGGTAAGAGATAAAACTACCAGTGGGAAATGAGAATGAGTCTGAAAAGCCCAAGGACAGAAAGAAAGAGAACTTGACAGGAGCCCAGTGATAAAGAGAGAGGTTGATAGAGGACCAGAGTCTCTTCCATGTATTGAGCATTCTACTAATTTTTACTAGATATTCTACTAAGTTTTTGCCTATACTACCTCATTTAATTCTCACCCATGCAGATAATCATCCAACCTGATGGCTAAGGAATTGGAAACTCCAAGAGTTTAACAATTTGCCAAACTGTCTAAAAATCATATGCAGCAAAGTTAATATGTTTGACCAAACTGCCCGACCCAGAAATCTGTGCCCTTAACCACTGTCCCATATAAAGCAGCACTCAAACAGACTTGTTCACAGTAACTGGAGTAAAAATACGTATGAGAAGTACTGTAAGATTTGAATTTTCCTTTGCCTCCTTAGAAAAATTTCTTCTTCCTGACTTTACACATTAATTCTTCATTCTCTCTAATGGCATTTTGGACCTTTCACCCTCCATTCAAGCAAGACCGCTTAGCTGGTGAGTGAATGCCCCCATCAGGAAGCTGAATATGAAACAACTCCATAAGCCTAAGTCCAAGGTCTGGTGACCCCCCTATGGTTGCCATATTAAACCAGTGTTTGCTCTCTCTGTTCATAACATCTCTTCCAAACATGCCTTACACAGTGGGAATGTTACCTGATAACTCTGCTTATCTTTCGAGGATTTAGCAAGAAGTATTAATTTGTTCACAGGTGTTAGCAAATCGTCCCAACCAATCAACATATCCAGCCAAAAACCAGGCAAAGAGAAAGACCAATGAGCCAACTTTCCCTTTACTTCTTTCCAATTCTTGTGTCTGTACGTGTTTGTCACCACAATGGCTCCTATTCTTCAGCGTACATGCTATTTTCTTTGGGACTGGTTTGCCTTGGGGTGACTAAGTGCGGTTGGTGATTATATTGAGGAGTGATGAGAGAGAATGAATCCACTCCCATAGGCTTCAGCTGTGTAGTATTGTTACTTGTTCATCAAAAATATTCTGAGTAAATAAAGTTAATTGCTTCTTGTTTAAATTAAAATAACCTTAAGTATCAGTGTAATTTTTTATTTTGCCTCATCACCATCTTTACTGTCCTTTGAGACGTTATATATTTTGACTATTGTTATTTGAAAGGAAGGCTTCTTAGCTTAAGGCTCATCATTTGAATGAAACAGATTAGTCATTTTGTTGTAGTATATATGGAAAAAAAAATCAGTGAATGAATCATAAAAAACCCCATCTCCAAACAAAGACCTATCAGTCCAGTTTGTGCTCTATTGATGAGACAGCATACAAACTAGTTTCAGCCTTAATAGAGCCCCATGGATCAATCCATAAGTTTCACTTGGGAAATGCCAGTATCAGTGACTTTTTACTAGTGATATTGTTTCTGCTGATTCCCCCGAACCTGGAAGTAGCCCAAGAATGATGGAGTGATGGAAGAGAGTAGACAAGGAGGAAAACAGGTCTCATTAAGGCTCTAAAGACAATCGGCTGTAATGTCATTCATACTCATAATCCCTCATCTTACTATTTATTTTCCACACCCATATTCCAACAGACCATGTGTTCCCACTTAAAGTGGCATGTTAGCACTTTAGTTTCCACTTGCCTGTTTGCTCTTCATTTTTAATAGCTTATACATTTCACTCAGTATATCATTTTTGGAAGAATTTAAAAGAAACTATAGGCATGCTGTAATTGGTACCATTAGTTTCAGTGGACTGATTGGGCATGGGGACTCTATGAGTCATATTTTTGATGTGGTTCATGTTTTGATGATATTTGACTGAAAAAAAATCTCTTATTGGTCATGATGTCAGTATCAAGGGAGACAGAGCTCTGATTCCTTGCAACAGAGTCGGATCGATGATTTTGCTGTGATGGGAAAATATAAAAGTAGAAATATATATTTTAACTATGAGGAAAATTCTATTTACACATGAAGTCGTTCTGCCTTATTTGTAATAAACTTACAATTTTCTTTCCAGTGAAATCATAGAGGTGAATCCCGTTCAAATCAGAATTTTTATGGTTTGAATGGTTAGTGGGGACTCTGGAATCCAACTTTGTCAGCCCCTCACCACCTCATCTAAACTCTAGAATAGAGTGAACTAGAGACAGACATTGACTTAGCAATATTTCCTTGAGTGGGTCCACTTGAGACCATCAGGTAGAACTAAAACGTACGTGTATGTGTTAGTGGCTCAGTTGTGTCTGACTCTTTGTGACCACATGGACTGTAGCCTGCCAGGCTCTCTGTCCAGGCAAGAATACTGGAGCGGGTTGCCATCTCCATCTCCAGGAGATCTTCCCAACCCAGGGATCAAATCCCAGTCTCCTGCAAGGCAGGCAGATTCTTTACCATCTGAGTTACCTGGGAAACCCCAACTGAAAGGTAAGTGGCCCTGAATCACCAACTATATCACTCTGGTGAGGGACTCAGATATGTCTCCTCTGCTTCTCTCAAGTATTACCATGAGTCTGGGTGGACAACCTCAATGAATTTCTGGTCAATATCACTCTGTTATGTTCATAGAGATAGCATCAAAATAGGGATTTCCATTTCTTTATCTAGCATGGACTTGCAGTCAGAACCACCTGTGGCTCTGATCTCAGAATGTCAAAGCTGCTTTTTCTCCCTGAGACTCCTTTCTCCAACTCTTCCCCCATTACTGTCCAAAGGTGCTGCTTATAAGGGCCAGAAGAATCAAATCAGCTGTGTTAACAAATTGGCAAGTGTTTATTTACAAGTAACGGTATCTTTCTTACATAAATACAGAGTTGAAGCGGAAATTTTTGAAGACAGAAGACTAAAGCATTTTAAATTTCAGGCTTGTGCTTTGAGGATGTACTTGCTAATGGCTCTTCTGAGTCCACAGTTTGCTTAGGTCTGAGTATACACCCCTGACCATAGTTTATGAAGAAACCTGAACTTTCTGGGTATGGTATAGATACTATCATGAAGGTGCCTTCTGAAATATTTATTCTCAGCCAACTTTCAATCTAATCACAAGGGAAAGCTTTATCAACTTTAGATCAGTTGCTTTTCTACTCAGAATTGAAGGAGATGTGGAAATTCTTGAACACCGAAGTCTGAAGCATTTTAAGTCTGGGATAACTGTCAGAATCTCTCCTCCATGATCCCTAGAACCCATCCCATGAATGAGGGTCTATAAAACTTCTGTGGGTTAAGGAGATGTGGACTTTGCCTTGGGTTGGTCTTTTGAAATATGCCCAGATAGTAAGTCATCGAGAATGTCCCCCTCAATTAGGAGAGACAGCAATGCGCATGAAAACAGACACCGACCTAGCCCTCAGGGGATTTTAGACTTCCCTTAGTACATTTATAAGATGGAGTCAATGTAATTTTCCCATAAAATGAATATATGGGAAGTGATTTTTCCAAGAACACCCAGTGAGACAGTAGACAGGGAGTCTAAGAACCAGACCAGATGTCCTGAAACATGAAATCTGTTCTCAACCTTTTCACTAACTCACTGATGTGGCTTAGATTAATTTACTCAATTTCTAAATCCTTTATAAAAGTGATACTTCCTGTTTAATTTTAGAATCACCCACTCAAAGACGTTAGCTATTTTTCTTGTCTATTGTAAAATATACCACAAGAAAAGTTAGAAGGTTATTTCAGATAATCACGATTTCCATTTAACACAAAGAGAAGAAAAACCATCAAATTGAGGTTACTGTTGTAGCAGCACAGAGCAAATGCCAGTGCAGAGCACTGGCATCAATCACAAGCTCTCCTTTCTGATTTCTAGAGGCACAGACTGGGACACAAAAACAGTGTTCTACATCTAGGGTGGCTGCAGATAGTAAATATCTACATGAACCAGGGCAAATTTCAGGCTTGAGCTTGTTGGACGTACTTGCAAAGGGCTGTGAGTCCTCAGTAGATTAGGTCTGGGTGCATATCCCTGACCACAGTCTATGAAGAGACCAGAACTCTCTGGGTATGGTGTAGAAACCTATACTGAAGAGAGCTTCTGATATGTTTGTTATTATCAGTCGACTTTTAATCTAGTGACAAGGGAAGGCGTTGTCCGTTCTAGATCAGTTGCTTTTCTAAGAGATGTTGAGCTGACAAAAGGAAGATCCCTGGTTTCCCTTCATCATGATTTTCCTAACTGCTACCCTGAGGTTACGGAATCTTTTGATATTGTGGATACTTCACCTGCCTGAGCTGTGTCAAGGGTGTGGTAGAGCTTGTACACCTCAGAGTGAACTCATCAGAGCGGTCCTGGGGGCAGAGGAATGCCCCAAGATTAAAGGCAAGTATACTGGAGTGGATTGCCATTTCCTCCTCCAGAGGATCTTCCTGACCCAGGGATCAAACCCACATCTCCTGCATTGCAGGCAGATTCTTTACCACCGAGCCACCTGGGGAGCCCATAAATATAAAAGCAGTGAGCTCTAACACATGGTATTAATAGCAAGTAAGACTGGAAGGCTGGAAACATAGGATACCTAATTTTGAGGTCAACGCCATGTGTCTGTTAAGGAATAAAGACAGAGAAAGGCAGGTCTGACACCCAACCACAAAATCCTTTTCCTGTGACAATTTGCAGCCTCAACCAAGATGTAGGGAATGACCCACAGCAGGGTCATAAAAGATCAGTCGTCTTGATTATACATCTGTGTTTTTGCCAACACTAGCAAACACACTATTTATCATAATATTCTTCATCTTTCACATGACCAATATTAACAAATGCAAACAACATCATCAAAATTATTACCTTCACATGTTTTTAATGCTCACTTATCAGAGTGAGATTCAAAGACGCATTAGGGTATATTGGGGTCTTTTTTGGAAATTCTCTAGTTTAAGGAGAGAAAATTTAAGATCTAAAATGAAAAGGCTGAAAATTGCAATGACTGGAAGCAATATTCAAAAGTTTCTCATAAAGAATAAAACAAGCATACATGGCTATAAGAAGGCAAAGGATTTGTAGTCACAAATGACCTGTAGTCACAGGTCATTAAAATAAGAAAGGCATGTTTATGATGAAACCAATAGCATTCATGCAAAGTCTCTCAATTTTAGTCAGAACAACATATGATTTTAAAAATTGAAATATATGAGCATATGTTACCAGACGCCTTTTAGAAAACATTTGGATTGACTTTTCTGCTGTTTTGTGGGGAGGCTGTTCTTCTTATTTCAAAACAAAAACACAAAAGCCCACTAAATTGATTAAAAGAAACTGTCCAGATCTGCTAGTTGAAAATTAAACTCATCATACAATAGGAATGATTTGTAATGTCCTTTATTTTCACATCATTCTTGGACTGCTGAAATTTAGCATCAATTGCTAGCTACTAAATTATCTAGTCACATTTTGTATTCATTATTTGAAATGTTTTTCTCACTGAACCGGAACATTGTTGGTAGCTAAATAGAATAAGCATGTTTACTGGGTTTAGAGTAAATAATATCAAACACGTGATTAACAGATGAATCATTTTTTTAAGTGCTGGAATATTGATATTTTCTCATGGTAGGTCTAGGAAAGATGAAGCAATGTTAGATGTGAATATCATTTATCAAATAGATACAATATGGATGTTTAATATTGCATGATATAAAACACTATTCAGATTAAAATTGTCTTTTTATATACATTTGAAAATAAAATCGTGTAGATTTTGAACATTTTGATCTTGCATACATATATGGTTTTCTACAAAAACCTTCATTGTTTATTCCATTTCCTAAAGATAAAGGAAAGATTTCAGAAGCTACCTGGTTAGTGTAATACAATATTCATCCTAATAAGCACATTATGAAATAAAAAGCCAAAGACTATGTTTATCCAACTGATCTTTTTATCCTCCAGTTTTCAATTCTCCACTGTCATTTCAGGATTCAGCAACATTCAGAACGTTTTCTGGATTTTTTCCCCTGCAAACTTAATAAAACACAGGTACTTGCTCTTTGTTGACTTGAGATGGAATTCTAGCTGAAAGCAAGACTTTATTTATTTTTTAAATTTATTTATTTTAATTGGAGGCTAATTACTTTACAATATTGTATTGGTTTTGCCACACATCAGCATGAATCCACCATGGGCATACACGTGTTCCCCATCCTGAACCCCTTCCCACCTCCCTCCCCGTACGATCCCTCCGGGTCATCCCAGTGCACCAGCCCCAAGCATCCTGTATCGAACTTGGACTGATGATTCGTTTCTTATATGATATTATACATGTTTCAGTGCCATTCCCCCAAATCGTCCCACCCTCTCCCTCTCCCACAGAGTCCAAAAGACTGTTCTATACATCTGTGTCTATTTTGCTGTCTTGCATACAGGGTTATCGTTACCATCTTTCTAAATTCCATATATATGTGTTAGCATACTTACTCTATTGGTGTTTTTCTTTCTGGCTTACTTCACTCTGTATAATAGGCTCCAGTTTCATCCACCTCATTAGAACTGATTCAAATGTATTGTTTTTAATGGCTGAGTAATACTCCATTGTGTATATGTCCCACAGCTTTCTTATCCATTCATATGCTGATGGACATCTAGGATTTTAAATGTATCTAAAAGTTGAAACCAAATTACTGTATCACATTGACATTTTCTCATAGTTCACTCATTATTGATCAAATTCTCATCATAAAATTTTCTTTATATCACATCTCAGTTTGGATTCCTTGAAAACAGGCTCCCATATGTGGATGTGTATTTAGGAGGTTTATTGGGAGAATGTTCTCAGGAGAACTCAGGAACGTTCTCACTGAGTAAGGCGACAGAAATGAGAAAGGGCAAAGCTGATTCTCAATATGGTTGCGACTGAAGCCTCAGCCATCACAATCCCACGGGGAATCCTGGACCAAAGAAGGATTTGGCTGCAGAGTTTTTCTTGGCATTGACTGTAGACAAGAGTCTTGTCCTGAGGGACAAGAGTGTGAAGCATAAACTTGGGGCAAGACAGTTTCCAGCAGACATGGAGATTCCCAGTGAGGGCAGTGCTAGGAGCCTTTGGCAGCTGGTGTTCCTGAGTGCTGGAGGACCGTGCGTAGGCCCTGAAAAGGAGGACAGGACCAGGCACCAGGCATTTTTTCAGTTAAAAATGACTTTGTAGGACTTCCCTGGTGGTCCAGTGGTTATGAATCATCCTGCTAATTCAGGAGACCTGGGCTTGGTCCCTTGTGCCACACTACCACGCCTGTGCTCTAGAGCCCAGGAAATGCAACTACTGAGCCTATATGCCACAATTCCTGAAGCCCGCAGGCCCTGGAAACGGTGCTGCGCAACAAGAGAAGTGATCACAATCAGAAGCCAACACACTACAGCTAGAGAGTAGGCCTTGCTCACTGCAACTAGAGAAAAGCCCATGCAGCAAGGAGACCCAACACAGCCATAAACAAATAAATAAATGTTTTAAAAAACATGGCTTTGTACAGAAAAGAAAATGGATGTTGTCATGGTTCCATAAAAGGATGACATGAAAATAAATGAAATTTTGGCAGAAGAAAAAAAACAACAACAAAAAACTGTGCTATAGACTGAATCATTCAGATAAGATGGGGAAATGGGTTAGCACAATAATGTTGTTAGTCACTAAGTTGGTCCAACTCTTTTGTGATCCCATGGACTACAGCCCACCAGGATCCTCTCTGTCCATGGGATTTCCCAGGCAAGAATACTGGAGGGGGTTGCCATTTCCTCCTCCAGGGGAATCTTCCCGACCTATGATCAAGCCTGTGTCTTCTGCGTTGGCAGGCAGGCTCTTTACCACTGAGTCACCAGGGAAGCCCAGCAAAATAATAGTATAGCACAATAATAATAATAGTGTACCTTAAAATATAGTAAAAAAATCATTTAAAATCAAATGATGTCTACATTTGTCTATCTACTAAATGTTCCCTTTTTGTTTCTTCCTTACGGTGTTCATGCATCATTTATACCTTTCCAGTAAAGGTAGGGCTCATTGGGACCAGGGACCTACTCAAATTACCTGAGAAAACAGGAAAACATTATCCTCTCTCTACCCCAAATCTTCTCTTTTCCAAGAAGAAAGACAAAATTTTCCAGTCTCTGAATTGATGTGTGTGTTTGTGCTTAGTCGCTTAGTCATGTCTGACACTTTGTGACCACATGGACTGTAGCCCTCCAGGCTTCTTTGTCTGTGGGGATTCTCCAGGCAAGAATACTGGAGTGGGCTGCCATTTTCTTCGCCAGAAGATCTTCCCATCCCAGGGATCAAACCCAGGTCTCCAGCACTACAGACAGATTCTTGACCATCCGTGCCATCAGGAAAGCCCAGAATTGATAAGGAGAACTTCCAATTCTCTAGGGAAAAATGCTTTTCTGGAACTTGTTCTTCCCTTTCCTTCCTCCTGGGTGGAATGGATACTACTTTAACAACTCTGAAAGTCTCAAGTTAAAGTTAGCAAAGATATCTCTACTCTGCCGAGTAAAGACCATCAGTCTGCTATAGCCAGACTGCAACACAGAGAAGTCTATCTTTTGTAAATTATTTTATTTTTTAATCTATTTGTTAGAAGAGTTTAGCTTTTTACCTAGTTAGAACAGATTATTTTAAGAAGACATGGAAAATAAGTTATATAGGAATATCCATGTTTTATAATGAATCAATAATGGAAAGAAGAATGATAAAGAAGATGTGGTGCATATATTCAATAGAATATTACTCAGCCATGAAAAAGAATGAAATTGTGTCTTTTACAGAAATGTGGATGGACCTAGACACTGTCATACAAGGTGAAGTATGTCAGAAAGAGAAAAACAAATATCATATGTTAATGCATGCATGTGGAATCTAGAAAAACTATATAGCTGAACTTATTTGCAAAGCAGAAATAGAGACACAGGCATAGAGAACATATATATGGATACCAAGGGTGGGGGGAGATTGGGATTAACATATATATACCACTGTGTATAAAATAACGAATGAGAACCTACTGTATAGCATGGGCTTCCCTTGTGGCTCAGCTGGTAAAGATCCACCTGCAATGCAGGAGACCTGGGTTTGATCCCTGGGTTGGGAAGATCCCCTGGAGAAGGGAAGGCTACCCACTCCAGTATTCTCACTTGGAGAATTCCATGGACTGTATAGTCCATGGGGTTGCAAAGAGTCAGACATGACTGAGCAACTTTCACTTCCACTTCACTTCACTGTATAGCACAGAGAACTCGATACTCAATGCTCTGTGGTGACCAAAATGGGAAGGAAATTCAAGAAAAAGGATATGTATGTATACATGTGGCTGACTCACTTTGCTGTACAGCAGAAACTAACACAACATTGCAAAGCACCTACACTTCAATTACAAAAATTAAAAACAAAACAAAAAAAGACCCAGAAAGGTCATTCTTGATACCAACAGCTCTAGAAACCAGATTATCTTGTTTCTCCTCAGTATAAGGTTTCTAATACCCCTTCCTTTAGTTTTGTGCTCGTGATGATCAAAAGAATCTTTGTCTTTGCTGGTACCAACTTCTAAGTCTTATTTCATGCCTTCTGCTTTGGCATACCTCCTATCTTGTGGTTTTGTTAACTGCCTTCTCTTTGTATCCTTTTCAGTTTATCAAACCCCACATAAACTACTGAGTCTGTATGAGTCACATTTTTCCTTTTCAATTTCTGATTGGTGTCCATCGTAATTACTATCTTTCTTGGGCAAAGCACTCATTCCAGAAGACCTTACGGGCTTGGATGCACCTACAGGCGGCCCTTGGGGCGAGTACTGTAGGGGTTTTTTATCAATTTCTGAGGCCCTGCATCCAACTCCCTTCCAATTCATTTAAAAGTTCCACCATGTATGTTTTTAGCAGTCGTTACAGAGAGCCAGAAATTCCTTCTCCTTGTTCCTTGGCTTAAAGAATGGACTCAGGGTTGTTTCCCCCAGGATTCAAATCAGGAAGAAGTAACATCAATTCTCAGGCCAGTTAGAGATTATTTGCAATGGTGGCAGTACGGCCAAAAGTCTGGGAGCCTGAGCAGTGGTATTAAGTAAACTCGCCATGAGACATCTACAGGCAATGTCCTCTGTAGGCCTTGCACTCCTGTTTTTCAGAAATGATTTCTCAAACTTCCTATAAGTTCCACGAGATTCCTAATATGCATTCCCCTCCCCTAAAATCTTTTCTGACAAAGAAGCAATTTATCTTGGATGATACGTGTGTACTCAGTTGTGTCCAACTCTCTGAGACCCCATGGATTGTGGCCTGCCAGGCTCCTCTGTCCATGGGATTTTCTAGGCAAGAATATTGGAGTGGGCTGCCATTCCCTTCTCCACGAGATCTTCCCAACCCAGGGATCGAACCCAGGTCTCCTGCATTGGCAGGCAGATTCTTTACCTTCCATGCTACCAGGGAAGCCCAAGGAGGATTTTTGTTATTGTTGTTGTTCAGTCACCCAGTCGTGTCCGACTCTTTGCGATACCACGAACTGCAGCACTCCAGGCCTCCCTGTCCTTCACCATCTCTGTGACCCTATTTAACCACCTCATCCTCTATTGCCCCCTTCTCCTCCTGCCTTCAATCTTTTCCAGAATCAAGGTCTTTTCCAGTGAGTTAGCTCTTCATATAAATTGGCCACAATATTGAAGATTCAGCTTCAGCATCAGTCTTTTCAATGAGGTCCTAGCCTGTTGTTTTTCTTTGCTTTTCTTGCCCATCTCATTGCCACCTCCTTCCCATTCCCATGATGGTGATATCAAGGTCGATGGAGCACAGTTTTTCACAGCCATCAGCATTTCCAAATGCAGAGATTGTTTTTGTCTGTTCTCTTTGTCACTGGCCATCTCGTCTGTGAATATTGTGGCATTTTCCCATTATCCTTTCTAAAAGTTGTCACTGCTGTACTTTACACCCTATTGTTTATTCCTCTTTCTCTTCTCTCTCCTGACTCTCTTCTTGATTTTCTGTTTCTTGTAGTAAAGCTTGTGATATATATGCGTGTGTGTACATCTATGTATACATACACAGATACATACATAAACACATATACATATACACATGTTGCCCATAATCTTTTATATACAATAAATACAACATGCATCTTTGAATATTATTCCCAATCTTGTCATTTTCTGCTTCGTAATAGCATTTCTGAATAATTAGTGTGACTAGCCTTACAGTCAGAGACTTGGGACTGAAGTTTTCGAAACTATTGCTAGTTTTTGAACATTCACGAATATTTAAGAGTGCTAGTGTTTCCAGTGAATTTAAGGTTCTGGCTTCATCTTGAAAGAATTTGGAGATGAAGTGATAGATAAGAAGTGGATTTCAAGAGAAGCACACTCCACAGACACAGTGTTCTCTCAGAAGGCGAGGAGCTCCAAAATATGGCGTGGTTAGTTTTTATCGGCTGGGCAATTTCATAGGCTAATAAGTGGGAGGATTATTCTAATTATTTTGAGAGATGGTGGAGATTTCCAGGAATTAGGCCACTGCCCACTTTTTGGACTTCTGTGATTCACTTCAGAATTGTCATAGGCACTAGCAGTTGTCTCATTTGGTATGCTAATATATTACAGTGAGCACATAATGAGGCTCAAGGTCTACTCAGAGTCCACTCTTCTCCCATCTTGGACCTAGGTGTTCTAACCAGCTTTTGTCATGTCCGAAGGCAATGGCCACCCACTCCAGTACTGTTGCCCGGAAAATCCCATGGATGGAGGAGCCTGGTAGGCTGCAGTCCATGGGATCGCTAAGAGTCGGACACGACTGAGAGACTTCACTTTCACTTTCCACTTTCATGCATTGGAGAAGGAAATGGCGACCTACTCCAGTGTTCTTGCCTGGAGAATCCAATGGACGGAGTAGCCTGGTGGGCTGACGTCTATGGGGTCGCACAGAATTGGACACAACTGAAGCGACTTAGCAGCAGCAGCATGGAGAAGGAAATGGCAACCC
>NW_011480469.1:138388-148142 GCF_000754665.1 Bison bison bison
GGATGGAGGAGCCTGGAAGACTGCAGTCCATGGGGTCGCTGAGTCAGACACGATTGAGTGACTTCACTTTCACTTTTCACTTTCATGCATTGGAGAAGGAAATGGCAACCCACTCCAGTGTTCTTGCCTGGAGAATCCCAGGGATGGGGGAGCCTAGTGGGCTGCTGTCTATGGGGTTGCGCAGAGTTGGACACGACTGAAGTGACTTAGCAGCAGCATGGCCATGTCATTCTTTTAAAGGTGTGCCCTGCCCCCTTCCCTCCTGTTTCACTAGGATACTGGTTCAAAAAAATATTAGAGCAGATCCCAGAAATGAGGCTCACCAATTTTTCTTCCAAAGAAAAAAAAGAGTATGTTTGCCATGTAATGCACACATTCTTGGGTAATCTACCAATAAAGCCTTTTTGAACTTGTTAATTAAAGACTGCTATTTTTCAACAAAGATAAGAGATATTATAAATCTATGAGTATATACTTGAGGAAGATATGGTTATAGATCTATGATAAAGTTAGATCAGGACAGAAAAATGTAAGCTGATACATCTGGCAAAGAAAAGCTGTGGATATAGCTATTTCATGAAAGGGAGAAACTTGGCAAAATATTCAAAATGGGCTTTAAAAGTAATCATTTGATGAAATGTGTTGAGTGTCTCTGATGTCAGTTTTCAATGAGGTATGTTGAAAGCAGGATACAGCGGATAGCTCTGGACACCACATTGCAAAATTCTCTTTTGGTAATGTGCAATAGTTGAAAATATGCAGTAATATCACAGAGATGAGCTAATGATCATCTGAAAGATTTTGGTGACAGTTTTAAGTTGTATACTCCTGGGAGGCAGAACTTGTTAAACTCACTCTGGGATGCTTAGCACTGTGACATGTGTGGCTTTGGTCCTTTACTGATGCTTTTAAATAAGAATCATATCTAGTATTAAAAATGCCACCTTTAAGATGATAATAGGAAGTCTACCAGAATGCTTCTGTGGATGAAAAATGTCACTTGCCATATCCATAAACAAAGGATATTGCTCTCATTAAGCCAAACCCTGCACCCCCTGCTACATATCCAGAGGAGTTTCAGGACGGAGAAAAAGAGGATACTGGCCCTAGACAGTTAAAGGTGCACATCAAAGGAATGATTTCAATGAGCCCAGATGCTGGCATCTTCCTGTACATAGAGAACTGCTAAATACATTAACCTGAGATGCGTGGTTTTCTTTCAGTTCAGTTCAGCTCAGTCGCTCAGTCATGTCCGACTCTTTGCAACCCCATGAACAGTGGCACGCCAGGCCTCCCTGTCCATCACCAACTCCCAGAGCCCACCCAAACCCATGTCCGTTGAGTTGATGATGCACTCCAACCATCTCATCCTCTGTCGTCCCCTTCTCCTTCTGCCCTCAATCTTTCCCAGCATTAGGGTCTTTTCAATTAGCGTAATCTTCTGATGTTCCAACTACATTCCTACTACATGGTTTTTGTTCCAAAACTCCTGTATATTCTGGCTTCTTCCTTACCTCTTTGAATCACTCCTTCAGAGTACTCTGAGAGGCTGTCCTGCTGGCTTGAGTCCTCAGAAAATTTGCCTAATAAAACACAATTCTTAACTTTTAGCTTATCTTGTTATTTTTTTTTTCCAGTCGACACTTCCATAGGAAAGGATAAAGCACACAAACATTTCTCATTGTGGCTTTAAGGGTCTTCAAAGCCAGACAGTGCTGCTGTAATAAACTGAAGAAAGCTAACAATGACAGGCAAAGAAATAACTGGAAGAAATGTTTTGAGAGAAAAAGAGTAAATATAGCAACTACTTACTTGAAAGCAAATACTGAATGTTTGATTAGTGTAAGAAGTGAACAAAAAAAACTTTTTCCCAAAAAATTCTGTCTCTTTTTTAGAATTTGAGAACAGAGTCCTTGGTCCATCACAATGGGGGACAGTGCCCAAGGAGTCTTCAAGGGCCCCATGAGGCAAACTCGGCAAATGAGTTTGCAAATGTGCTTGAAGTTTTCTCAATGGCACGTGTTCATTTAAACACAAGGAGACACTTTATCTTCCTCTGCAGGAGTTTTAATTGTTAGTTAATTTCCATAGAATGACTGTATTCCACGTCTTTATCCTCCTCTGCAACCACTCCCACCATGCCATCCCTTCATTCTTCCTCCTTGTATCAATTTCCTACATTCTACAGTTCTTTCAAGCAGTAATTCACTCTTTATGTATCTCCTGAAACCTTTGCTACAAAACTCCATCACAATATGAGTCATATCACCAAAATGTGAGAACATATACCAGGTTAGTACATATTTATTTATGGGCTTTCCAGTTGGTTCAGTGGTAAAGTATCCGCCTGCTAATGCAAGAGATACAGGAAGCTGGTTTTATCCCTGGGTGGGGAAGATCCCCTGGAGGAGGAAATGGCAACCTATTCTAGTATTCATGCCTGGGAAATCTCATGGACAGAGGAGCCCGGCAAGCTATGGTCCATGAGGTCACAAAGAGTCAGATATGACTGAGCACAACACGCAGTACATGTTTGCTTGTGTGTTGTATTCTGCTTCTCCAGCTAGACAATAGGGTTCTTGAATGGAAGCACACAACATTTTATTCTTGAGCTACTATGGTTTTTAAAATGCTGAGCATTCTATAGACACTGCATTCTAGAGACACTCAGTAACTTATCGTGACCTCATAGATTAATTTGATCAATTTATATTGTCTGCTATATGTCCTTTAGCACACCCAACACCTAAAACTGGGTCAACACTTAGAACGGTTCCTGGCATGTTATAAGCGCTGAATCCATATTTTTCAAAAGAAGAAATTATATATATACATATATGTATAATCTTGTATAATTCATATATATATAATTTTAAGAAAGATGCATTTTAACATGGAAAGTCTCTTTTTCTTTTGTCTAGTCACCTTATCTTTTCCAGACAGGTTGTAAGGATCTTTCTAAAATGAAATGTAACGTAGGAAATAAAATTATGGTTACCAAAGGGGCAAGGAGACGGGGAGGGATAAATCAGGAGACTGGGATTTACGTATACACGCTGAGTGAGTGCGTGAGGTCATCTCTCAGTGTGTCCAACTTTGCGACCCTGTGCTCTGTAGCCCACCAGGCTCCTCTGTTCATGGAATTATCCAGGCAAGAATACTGGAGTGGATTGCCGTTCCCTTCTTCAGGGGATCTTCCCAACCTAGGGATCAAACCTGGGTCTCCTGCATTGCAGGCAAATTTTTTTACCATCTGAGCCACCAGGGGAGCATACACACTACTCTATGTAAAATAAACAACAAGGTTCTACCACATACCACAGGGAACTATACTCAGTACTCCGTAATAACCTATTACAGTTGTAAATCAACTATATTTCAATTAAAATAAAATGTAGTTCATCATACCTTTTACCTATTAGACCAGACTTTTTTAAGCTCTCAATTAAAATTTAATTTTTTTGCTGAGATTCTTTGCTAGACATGATTCTTCTTTCATTTGCCCTGAATACTTAAGCACTCTGGACTAAAGCACATGACCATAATAGGTAAGGTTTGACTTTATATATTCTTTTTATTTCTATGCCAAAAATATCTAAAACCATTTTTTTTTTTTTTTTGGCAGGATGTGGCTTACAAGCTTTTGCAATGAAACACATAGCATTCTATCTTACACATAAAATTTTTCAGGCCCCCTCATGAGTGCTGAGAAGGAGTACAATAGCAAATCAGAATTGACACAACCTTGGGGTTTCCTTTACACTAGATTCTAAAGCTTTAACAAGCTTAAAAAATATCTGATTTCTCAAACCCCCCTCTGACCTTGAAGACAGTATTGGTGAGAAAAAAATGAATTAATACTAAAAAAATTAGTAAACTCATTGTCTTTTACCTCTTATTACAACATCTAACTGGCTTGTGTAATTTATAATGTTGTAGTTTGGTTGGGTGACCCCTTTCCATCTTACTGGTAATTAGACTGGGATATCCATTTACCCCTCTGGATCCTAAGTAAATATTTTGGTTGCACACCAGAGACTGTTTACCGTGCATTTAGCCAGGTACCTATTGTGAAGATGTATAGTTAAACCCACTTTGCAGCAATTATGAAATTTCAGTGATTAATTTCTGCTGTTGGGTTGGAAAGATTTGTTCAAATAAGATGTAAATTGCCCAGAACTAATAGTCCTCAGTCAGACACAGTTTATGTGGCAATCCGATCTTCCAAAGGAGAGAGTGATGAAATAAGTCAGACCCTGCAGTATTCACTAAGCCTTAGATTAACACACCCCCACTGATACTGGGAAAATGCATCAGATATTTCAAGGGGATAGAAAACAAGCTAATCCTAACAACATTTGAGGTTCACAAAAACAAATGGTTTGCACACCAAGGTCAGATTGTAGAGAAAGGACAAGCCTGTGAAGACCAAAGCTCCTGGTTTCCAGGCCACTGTTCATTCACCTCCACTCAGTGCTGCCTCCTACAGAGGGTAAGCAAATGTGCTCATTTCCTGGCTACTGACAGTCAAGGATTCCAAATCAGCCCACATTCCCATGGTCACCTCCACCCTGTTAACAGAATATGACTTGCTCTCCTCCCCAGCTGCATAACCAGACATGCTCTCATGAAAGTCTGCTACACTCTCAGGACCAGGAGAATTTAGCCAAGCTGTCAGTCACCTAATCCCTGGTGACTGTTAGCAGGAGTCTCACACCGAAGTTTAAGGTTGATTATATTCAGGAAGCCACTGCTAAAACATTCTCAAATGGGATGAAAGAAAAGTGGGATAACTTCAACATGGGGATTTGCCTGGTCTTCTTTAGAGAAACAATGTTACCATCTATAATTTTGATTCAATAAATATCCATTGAATATTTAATCTATGGCAGATCCTGGCCTAGTGAAACCCAGCTATTCTTGGGCCCTACCAGCCTGTGGCCACACTGAGGATAGGCTTCTGTAGTAGCTCAAACACTGTGCTGATGGCGTTAGGGTGGCTCCTCGGCTCCTGACTCCCCAGCCTCGTTACGCTGTGTGGGAACCTCTGGGTGCCAGGCTGTAGCCTCAGCACCGCCCACTCTGCTACTCCCTTGAGTATTGCCATGTCCCTCCTCTATCAACTACATCATGATGCTACCCGATTCAGAGACCCTCCAGCGACACCCTATCATGTTTAGAAGAGGATGCTTATTGCTTTATTCTAGCCTACAAGGCCTCCTGCCCATCTGTCAAGCCCCCTTGCCTGCTCAGCTCCAGCCATGCTGGCCTGCTTGTCTCCACCCACAGCGGGTACATTGATTACTGCCTTAGGCTCCCTGTATTAGTGATGGCTTCTGCCTTGTACATTTTCCCCAGGAATTCCTCTATCCAATAAACTCTAATCTCAGCTCACCATCAAAATCCAAATTAGCAGCCTAGTGGTCTAGTGGTGAAGGTTCAGCTCTCCCACTCAGGCTATGTCCGGGTTCCATTTCTGGTCGTATGCCAATTAACTGGAAGTGGCCATATTCTTTTCCCTCTTAGACCTAGCCTCACCCTAACACAGGGCATCATAAGCATTACAAAAGATGTACCACAAAGGCTTTGCCATCAGTTAGATCCCAGTTGGTAAGAGGTGACAGACACATGCATAAATTACAGTAAAGCAGGAAGGTCCAGGAAGAGATAGAAACACAGTAGGCTGGCAGTGGGGTCAAAAAAGAAGGTCACAGAAATCAGAATTATATAAAACTGGATTCAAATCCTGCCTTCACAGCTGAATAACTCAGTGTGTGTGCTCATTTGCTCAATTGTGTCAGACTCTTTGTGACCCCATGGACTGTAGCCCACCAGGCTCCTCTGTTCATGAGGATTCTCCAGGCACAAATACTGGAGTAGGTTGCCATGCCCTCCTCCAGGGGGCCTTCCCAACCCAGGGATCAAACCCCAATCTCCCACATTGCAAGCAGATTCTTTACTATCTGAGCCACCAGGGAACTCCCAAGTAACTCAATGACCAAGGATAAGTTATTCTCTCAACCTCTCCTCATTGGTAAAGACGAAGTTGACTGTTAGAAAAGTTCTCTTCTCCCAACTTCCTGGTCATTCTCAGCTCCCCTAAATTAGGAATGTGCAGGCTGGTTCTCAAGAATAAAGCACAGACTACTCTCTCTCTCTCTGTGCCCTCAGAAACAGCTTGGAGAAGGATATTTTTACAGGTGTTGCCTTTAAATATCTCTCCATAAAGAAAAGATATTTTGGTGAGGTTTCTATGGGAGTTTCTTTGTTTATAATCTGGAAGAGCTCTGAAAAAGAAACCATCTATCTGGTTTGAAAATGATTTACTCAGCAGCTGATTGAACAGTAGAAAAGGTATATTTGCACTACACAAGAGAAATGTCATGTTTGTAAGAATATGAGACTGTAACATAAACAGTGCCTTTACATTTTATCTTTTGCACTCCTAGCACATAGCAATTTCAGTAGAATGAAGTTTATGCTGGTTGCCTAGCCCATGCTTCCTTTGGGAGGAGTGATAGTTTTGTCCTCTGGCAAGAAAGTGAAGTTATTAGTTTAAAATAAAACTGTGCTCCCAATGCAGGGGTCCCAGGTTCAATTCCTGGTCAAGGAACATGTTCCACATGCCACAACTAAAGATCTGAGTGCAGCAAAATGAACAAAATAAAAATATTAAAAAAAAAAAACAAAGTGAAATGAACAAAAAATCAACACAAAAACAGTAAAAGAAACACACCTGTGTTTTCAGAGGTGACCTAACTGACAGAGATCTCCTAAACTTTGTGACTACAACCCTTCAGTGTACCCTCAGAACTCCTTGAAATCCTACCTTGTGACCCTTCTCAATTCAATCTCCTCTCCTAACCAACTATTTCATATTTCCCTTAATGGGTTGTATCTTCCTAAAAGAAATAAGTTGAACTCCTGACCCTGATATCTAAAAATGTATTTTGATTCAGAAATAGGGTCATTGTTCAGTTCAGTTCAGTTCAGTCGCTCAGTCGTGTCTGACTCTTTGTGACCCCATGAGCACGCCAGGCCTCCCTGTCCATCACCATCTCCCAGAGCTCACTCAAACTCACGTCCATCAAGTCAGTGATGCCATCCAGCCATCTCATCCTCTGTCGTCCCCTTCTCCTCCTGCCCCCAATCCCTCCCAGCATCAGAGTCTTTTCCAATGAGTCAACTCTTCACATGAGGTGGCCAAAGTACTGGAGTTTCAGCTTTAGCATCATTCCTTCCAAAGAACACCCAGGACTGATAGAATGGACTGGTTAGATCTCCTTGCAGTCCAAGGGACTCTGAAGAGTCTTCTCCAACACCACAGTTCAAAAGCATCAATTCTTCGGCACTCAGCTTTCTTTATAGTCCAACTCACATCCATACGTGACCACTGGAAAAACCATAGCCTTGACTAGATGGACCTTTGTTGGCAAAGTAATGTCTCTGCTTTTGAATATGCTATCTAGGTTGGTCATAACTTTCTTTCCAAGGAGGAAGCGTCTTTTAATTTCATGGCTGCAATCACCACCTGCAGTGTTTTTGGAGCCCAAAAAAATAAAGTCTGATTCTGTTTCCACTGTTTCCCCATCTATTTCCCATGAAGTGATGGGACCAGATGCCATGATCTTAGTTTTCTGAATGTCATTGTAGATGTAATTAATTAAGATGATATCATATTGGTGGATGAAAGTATTAGATGCTCAGTTGTATATGACTCTTTATGACTCCATGGACTGTAGCCCACCAGGCTCCTCTGTCTATGGAATTCTCCAGACAAGGATACTGGAGTGGGTTGCCATTCCCTTCTCCAGGGGATCTTCCCAATCCAGTGACTGAACCTGAGTCTCCTGCATTGCAAGCAGATTCTTTACCGTCTGAGCCACCAGGATATTGGTGTTAGGTGGGCTCCTAATCCACACAATGTGACTGGTGTTCATATAATAAGAGGAGAGAGATACACAGCAGGATAAACACCATGTGATTACAGAGGATCCAAGAGAAGAATCTGCCAGCTAAACACTGGCACTTGCTATCTGCCTCTACGGGGATAAATTATGAGCCCCGGTGACTGGAGACCTTCAACAACCCCCCTAAGGAGTTCGGGATGGAGGTCAGGAATGCTGCTCTGAGAAAAACTCAAAGAACAGGCCTTTAGATAGTTAGATATTTTCAGAAGAAAATTTTATTAGCCCAATTCTTGCATCTCCTCATTATCTAGAAAAGCACTAAAATCTTTTTTTCTCTTTATTTTTTTAAGTCATGAAAATATGATAACACATTTACAGGAGACTTGGGAAATATAGAACAAAATTACATATAGTTCCACTATAATTACAATTATTTTTTTAAGTAGACAGATTAAATTTTTAGTTGTAGTTTCAATATGTAACTCTCAAAAGTTAATAGAATGAATACACAGAAAAGTAGAAGGATATGGTAGGCCTGAAAGGCACTGTAAACCAATTCAACATAATTAAGACATCTACAAGTTTCACACAACAGTAGAATATAAATGCTATTCAAGTTCCCATAGACTGTAAACTAGAAGACACCAGAACATATCCAGGGACATGAAACAAGAGCGCTAAAATCTTCAATAGTGACATCTGCACCTTGTGATGAGCCACAAGCCTCTGGCAAGATGTGTGCTTGGTGATATGTACCCCCCTTCACTGAGGTCACACATAACACTGAACTTTCCTGCTCTTGTCTTGGGAGCAGTTTTTCAGAGCCATCTGAAATGCGGTCTCCCAGGCTCTAGTCCTAATTTTGCCCCAAACAAAACTTAACTCACAGCTCTCACATTGTACTTTTTCTTTCCGTTGACAGAGAGAAATGCCAAGCATTGCCAGCCAACTCCCAGAAACCAGGAAGAGGCAAGGATGGATTCCCCTCCAGATGTCAGAGGGAGTCCAATCCTGCCAACATCTTGATTTCAGACTTCTGGCCTCCAGAATCGTGGGACCATAAACTTCTGTTGTTTTAAGCCACCTAGTTTGTAGGACTTGGTTACAGTATCCCCAGGAAACAAACACACTTCCCTTCATTCTTCAAACATCCGTCATCCTTTCACCACCCATTAAGATCAGCTGATGTGCTTCAGTGAGAAAATAAAAGTAATTGTAAAAGTTATCCACATCACCTCTCCTCCACCAAGGTACATTGGTGCTTTACCTTCTGCTTCAAGAAATGTACTTTTCCCTGCTCTAAGGCTAGCCTCCTCCTACCCACTCTGTGCGCTGTCACCCTCTCATCTACTCCAGGACTTTGCTTTCACAATTATATTATATTCATCTGCTCCTACATCATCATTTTTCTTCTGAATGCATAATTCTTTCAGCAAACAGACATGCCTTAAATTACCCAAATATGAAGGGAGAGAGAAGAAAGAAGGGAAGAAAGAATGAAGGAAGGGAGAAAAGAAAGGAAAGAAGCAGAAAAGATCCTCTTCTTAATCCCACATTTTCTCCCAATAGTCATCCCTACCCTCATGTTTTACTCTCCTCTCTATTGAAAAGCAGAGACATTACTTTGTCAACAAAGGTCCAGCTAGTCAAAGCTATGGTTTTTCCAGTAGTCATATATGGTTATGTGAGAGTCAGGCTATAAAGAAAGCAGAGCACTGAAGAATTGATGCTTTTGAACTGTGGTGTTGGAGAAGACTCTTGAGCATCCCTTGGACTGCAAGGAGATCCAACCAGTCCATCCTAAAGGAGATCAGTCCTGGGTGTTCATTGAAAGGACTGATGTT